>NW_015558695.1:1595186-1604522 GCF_001515605.1 Sinocyclocheilus anshuiensis | reverse complement strand
AATTTCACTCAGGCTGCTTTTTCCTTAAGCTTATCTTCCTTAGAATTCTCTCTTCAGTTTTTTGGTAATGATTTTCAAAGGGTTGAAGTCCTGTTTACCATCAGACTGACATTTGGTTGCCATAACGATTGTGAAATGCTTGTGTTCTGTGTCTCATGGCATGATCACAAGCACTGAATTGCACATGACATAAGACAGAGATAAGACCCCTATGAATATATGGTTTATGACACCGATATAGATGATGTGCCAAGCTTAGTGTAGTGCAAAAATGTCTTGTTTAAAGGTATAGTTCACCCAAAAATCTGTTTTTATTTACTCACCCTCATGTCATTGCAAAATTGTATGATATTCCTTTGCCCATGGAACACAAAAGGGGAATTTCCGAAGAATGTCTCGATTGCTTTTTATCACATAATATTGAAGCTGTCAAGCTTCAAAATGACAAAAAAACATAGCACTTCAAGCAACCATTTGTCATTTTGAAGCTTTACAGCAACAGTTCACATTCACTTTCATTATCTTGGCCACTCTTTTGATTATATTACTAAGAAATTCACCTTTGTTCCCCAGAAGACGGAGAGTCAGGTTTGGAATGACATGAGGGCGAGTAAATGATGACAGAATTTTTATTTTTAAGTGAATTATTCTTTTAAATCTATTTATTAGTGTGCATTTTGTAATTCTTTTTAATTCTTTATATCTTCAAGGTCATTACCAGGTACAACGGCAGCAGAGTGTGAATCAAATCTCAAAAAGATATACACTGTCCACACTGTACAAGTAGGTGTTGCACTTTTATTAGAAGTCATTTTGTAATTTTATAATTATATGTTTTGCCTGATCAACCTGAAAAACGAGTCCTTTGATATATTAATCAAGATGTGGTGAAATTTCTGTTTTTGTAGAATTTTAATTGAGATATATGCAAATTTGGCAAGCCCAAATTTGACGGATGCTAATAACTGATAATTATTATGTTCAATATTTTGCTTGATCATCTTTCCAATTCATTATAGCTTCCATTTAGATTTGTATATGACTTAAATGAAATTAGGCACCAAAATATTATAATGGACAGTGATAGTGTTTAATAGTTTTGTAAGCCAGCAGAAAAAAAGTTTACTGTTGCAGTTGGGAAAAATATTGTTGCTGATATATTATGCATCACTTATTTTTCATAACATAAAGAGTTTCTGGAGTGTGTACAACAACATCCCTGCTGTGTCCTGCCTCCCTCTGAGGTGTAGCTACCACTTAATGCGAGGAGAAAGAAGACCACTATGGTGAGTCTTCAGCCAATTCACGATAAAAGTTCTTTTTTTTTCTTTTTTCTTTTTGTTAAAAGAAATGAATACTTGTTATCAGCAACGATGCATTGAATTGATCAAAAGTGGCAGTAAAGACATTTATAATGTTACAAAACTTCTATTTCAAATAAATGCTGCTCTTTTGGACTTTGTATTCGTCAAAAAATCCTGAGCAAATCTGTTTCATTTAAACGGTTAATAAAAATGTTTCTTGAGCAGCAAATCGGCATATTAGAATGATTTCTTAAGGATCATGTGACACTGAATACTGGAGTAATGATGCTTTGCATAGTAAATTCAGCTTTGCATCACAGGAATAAATCGCATTTTAAAATATATTAAAATAGAAAATATTACGGATTTTACTGAGTTTCTGATCAAATAAATGCAGCCTTTGTGAGCATAAGACACTTCCTTTACTTTTTAACTGGAATGTATATCTGTCCTCAGCTTGGGAAATGCCTTTGGGACAATTTATGTAAACCATTTTGTTTAAAAATATTTTTTTCTGTCTACACAGGGAAGAGGAAAGCAATGCCAAAGGAGGTGTTTGGAAAATGAAAGTGCCAAAGGAGAGCACAGTAAGTCTGCTCCACTTTGACTTGTAGACTGACTGCATAATGTAAATACGTTAAATACATACACAAATTCAGTATTTTCCCTTACATTCTGGTGTGTGTTATCACTGCCAAAATATAATCTGTCCATATCCTTTTTTTCTAACAGTTAGCTGTGTGGAAGGAGCTGCTATTGGCTACAATTGGTGAACAGTTCACAGATTACTGTGCATCAGGTGAGTATAGAAATATGTTCTATTCAATTATTTAAATGATGTTTATTTTATTGATAACATTTAAATAAGTAATGCAATATTTGTCTTTTAGAGGATGAGGTGGTAGGAGTAAGTGTCAGTGTGAGAGAACGAGAAGATGTGGTTCAGGTCTGGAATGGAAACGCCTCTTTTGCCAATGAGGCAAACGTTTTAGGAAGAATCTACGAACTTCTTCCACAGATATCTTTTAAAGCAGTATTTTATAAACGTAAGTGTCAGCGGTTTACATTCTTCTCACTGCATGCCACACTGTCCATGCTGAGAGTTCACTGTTTATTGTTGAAACAATAGTTGCGTGAGAACTCCCTAATGGCTGGATACAATGTTATACATTTTTCAATTAAACTAATTGTATTTATAGATTTGGTTAAGTTAATTAACACATTTTAAGTGCAAAAACACCATAGAATTGTTATTGACTCATTCCATTTTTTTTTTTTCAGCACACGAGGAGCACCATGCATTTGAAGGTGGTCGCTCAAGACATTAGCAAGCTTTGCACATTCACCACAGTTTTCCCTGTTTTTGGACTGATCCTAGAAAATGGACTGAAAACGGAAAAAGAATCCCTCCTGGGCGAACAGAACTCTTGGGTTTTGCGGTTGTTTCATGTCACATTGGGAATGTTACAGCCCTGTTTTTAAGTTGTAAGCGTTGCAGATGATTCCTCCATGCTTTTTGTAAGGAGTTTTCTCATAACAGATATTTAGGCAATATCAATAAAGCTCACATAGCCAGTAGCATATGTAATATAAATTAGGGTGACCATAAGTGCCATGTTTCCCGGATGCATCCTGGCCAAGATTTCTATATTGCCTAAAATATCTAGGGTTTGGCTTTGTTTGCATGTACAGACCGATTGGTGTATGACATCGGTTCCTTATGTTTTCGAAACGCTCTCGAGATACTTTGAATCAAAGCAATATAGAAATCCTGGCCAGGACGCGTCCGGGAAAAATGGCACGTAAGGTCACCCTAATATAAATCATCACGACAGAGCAATGTTGCCAATTGTCATGGCCCATTTCTAGGTTTAGTGATCAAATGTGCAGTCCAGTGACAGTTGCTGCTTGTCAAAGTATATACTCATTGTGTTAGAAATCCATTAGGATCAAACTCTTTAGGGCTGTTTTTCCTTAGACACACATTAGGCATAACCTTAGACTAAATAAAGGTCTAAGGCTAAGCTTAATTTGCTTATGGGAACTCTTTTATGCAAAAGTATTGCACATTTCTCTTTGGGAAAAAAACTCTGGCTTGGAGGTTATTAATGATTTCAGAGCAAATGTAAGTGGGTGTAACAGCCTTGGTTATAACAGTAAGTATACAGCGAAATGCATATGCAATTCCACGTTTTCACCCTAAATGTGATATTTAAGTCAATTTAAATAATCCTGTATTAATCACATGAGGGTAAATTCTTGCATCTTGCGAACGGCTTTGCTTTTATGATTTAGAAAACTGTATCCAGACCTCCTCCTGTAGTATTTTATGTAAATCAAAGCTGTTTTAGAATGGCGTCATAGCACTGTTGTACTTCTCTTTTCTTTTTTGCTTACTGCCTCGTGGTTGACATCCTGCATTTTGTTCTATGTGTTGCTGTCTTTGTCAAAATAGTCCAACTGCTTAATATTTTCATTATCGGAAATCATTAAGTCTATTTTTTTTTTACTTATGCATTTGCTTCTAATTGCCTTTTTATTCGCTGTAGTCACACTGTGTCTTGTTTCAGATTGTAGTTTGTTTTATTGTGTTTGGATGGATGCTTATGTTGGAAAACTTGTGAGTCGAGGGGAGCTAGTGTAGATATTGTCAAATTATGAAACTGAAAAGGACCTGTGTTATCATCAGAGCATATATTTTTTTAGTTTTTCAGTACCAAAGAGATTTCCTTTATGTTTTCCTGTGTTATAATTCATCATCGTCTGTGATCTGCCCGTGTCTGCGTCCTTCTGAACTCGTATAGAGAGAGTTAAACCCATGTTTCTCGCGTTCGTTTTTACTGATGTCTTTTTCATTAGCTCACTTTCTGCTGTGTGGCGGTTTTGTTTAGGTTTGTCAAGTCGGAAACTTCAAGCCCGAAAAGACCTGCATCACGAACCAGGTCCCTTAATGCACTAAAAAGCACAATTATGATTTTGTCCTTCATGTGGGCAGGGATGTGCAAAATAACCTGTACATGCAGCTGACCTTTCATATTCCAGCCTTTTCCTACCTATCACTGATCTCTCAATGAGATGCGAGTACTGACGTGGATTTTTGAGTTTATTTTTAGGAGCATTTGTGTCGGTTTTCCTGGCTCCCAATCAGGATCTGAAACCTCAAACTGATTGTCAATCTTCTGGAATGGTGCCTTGTGTTCTCCTAGGGTTTCACTCACAGAATGTTTTGTTTATCTCTATGTATTTAATCAGTTATATTATTTTTTTTTTCTTTTGCTTATAGGTTTTGAAATATTGAATAAATACAAAGCAGAATTCGAAATATGACTACTGCAGTTCAACAAAAAATGTAGTGTCTTTCATTTCAAATGCATACTTATGATGTATAAAATACTAATGTAGTAACCACTAGGTGGCGCTGCACACCCTTTAAACGCAAGTTTTAATGTCTTCACTTGTCTGCATCTCCAATACCTTTTATTTAATTCACATTTCACCAGATTTGCTTCACATAGCTTTCCCTCCAGTTCGTGTTTAATATGCTATTGATTAATGCCTCATGGAATGAATCATATCCAGTCTAGTGCGCAACAGTATTTATTCCTCGCTTCTTGCGCGACGACGCACTACAGCCCTCAGCAGGTGGACGTGACGTCACGCCCCAACAGCTACTCTGCTCTCCAACTCAACTCAAAAACTCGGTTTTGACACCACTCACACACTAAATTTATCCAATTAATCTTGTTTATCGTTTATAATTCGACGCTCGCTGTAAACGGTGCCGTATACTTGCAAAATCCAGTCGCGTGGTCCGTAAAGTAGTCCCTGGGACGCACACTGCGGAAGGATACACTTGTTTACAATGCGCTGCACGCGGCAGTGTGGCGGCCAGCGCGCGGCTGCGCGAGCTTCACGGGAGACTGATACACTGCGCTTTCCAGCTCGCAAAAGTTCGTTCCAGGGTCGCTGTTAAAGTTTGCGTTTCTGTCCGTTGAGAAACCACTTCATCCCCGGTAAGTTTATTCGTTTTATCAAGTTTCCTTCACTGTGTTTATTCGTAATTTACATTGCGAGGTTGATTTGCTAGTTATTAGCCTTATCAGAACTAACGGCAGCGCTGGGGAGCAGACAGGAGGAGCAGCTAATTCAAAACTCTCCACACTTTTATCGCCATTTATTTAGTGTTTTATTACAGGCAATTTACCTTGAACAAAGTCGGTGGCTTTCGTTACACTAGTAATTGTCGCAGCATCCCATTTAAACCCCTCATGGGAGTGTTAGCTGGCTAACATGTGCCTTTGGTTCAGTTCACGTGGAGAACAAAAACAGCCAGAGTAACTTCAGTTCAAGACACTGCACGCAGTCTGTCGTAAATCACATCTAACCTCCAAATCCCCACAGTTTTTAAAATTATTATTATTAAACTGTTACGTTTACAAAACAAATATTAACAACACAGCATATACTAAAAGATACATGCATACTGTACATATACATGCATACAATCTACAAATACATACATGATTGGACTGTTGATCATGCAAAATATACATACACATACATCTTTGGAAGTTAATCAGGTAACTTAAATGCACATTTTTTCAGTTACCCAATCATTCTACATTTAGGCCTAAAATAAAAATGTAGTAATTTGTTTAAATCGGTTATTTTCTTTTTGAACATATCATCTTTACCCATTCAAATATATATAAGTGGGCATTAGTCAAATCTCATTCAATTGAGTGTTAATCCTAACTGGGTGGTTTGATTTTGGTCAGCAGGTTTAAACAGGGACTCAGATGCATCCTCTCATAGAGGCGTGTTACTTTGGTTGTGTCTCATAGCTGAGTGAAGTACCTACCTAGACTTATTTTAGGGCACCTATAATGCAAAGAAGTGCTGCCTAGGTAGGTTGGTAGATCTCCAGGTTTTCACAGCCAGTATTTTTAGTCTACTTGGTTTGCTGAGTTTCATAATTCTTCACGTGTACTAAAAAGTTAAAAAAAAAATCTCCTTCAGTTTCATTGTTTGATTTTGAAGTTGTTGAAACTACAACAAATACAAAAAAGCTACGCCCCTTGACAGGTTTCATTTCTCCTTTTTGCCTCTGAGCATTTACAATTCAGTTAATTATTTGTTGCAGCTCTTTACAGGCATCCCATTCAGTCTTTTTTTTTTACTTTGGTTGTCTGTTCTTAAACCAGGTGTTACTTGCCTTTAGGATCTGGTTCCCTCACTTTACGGTCCATTGTGAAGATCTGTCCATTCAGCACAACTGGAAAACAGTTTCAGTAGAGCGTTAAAGAGGATTTCATTTGTTAGTACAGAGTTCCCAAATTATAATTTTTTTTATGACGAATTATTTACAAGTACCCCTCTGAGATTTTTAAGTTAATATTTCAATAATTTAATGACACATTATCATGTCCACACTTTTCTGATGTCAGTTAATAGTCACACGATATGCAAGTAAACAGAAAACTATTATATTTTCTGTAGTAACTTTCATGTAGAGATAGGTGTGTGTATGTACATGTTATATGTATATATATCTGAAAAAGTTATTAAAATAAAGTTTTTAAATGTATAATACAACCATGTATGAATGAAATATAAACTTGATTTTTATCACATCTACAAAAATTGTTCAGTCAAGATGTTTGTTCATAATCTCTACAATTCGTTTGAGAAGTAGATTGTTGATGTCTTCAAGATTGATCATGATATAGATTTGTCAGATCGCCCACACTTACTTGGGTTCACTCTTTACAAGAACAAGCTAACACCACAAGTTACAATACAAATATTTGTCTTATTCACTTTAAGATGTTCAAACTCTCAAGCTTTTAACATGTCAAATCTTCAAGCTTTTATTGTGGTTTAATATTGGCATGCTGTAAACGTCTGTCCACAAAAATGTTGGCAGTTCTGCTTATGTGAATTTACAAAAAGTAATGTGAACCTAGTGCACATTGATTTTCCAAATGCATTCCCATTTCCAGTTTTGAAAATATGGTATTATGAGCTGCACACGTATAAATAAACACAGTGCCATTTTTTACTCTGAAACTTCTACGTCAATTAAATAGCAGTCTTTGATTTGAAAATTGCAGTTTGATAAGATCAATGACTGTTTCAGCTTTATTAATTGTGCAACCCCACTTGTTTATTTTAATGTTATATTCGATTGAATTAGGGCTGCATGATTAATCAAATGCGATAGTCATGCGCAACTTGTTAGTAAAGCTGGTTCTGTGATTAGTAGTAAATCTCCATCACGTGCTTTCAGATGGAGCAGCATTTTCTACACAGAGCCGTAGTTCACTGACAAGCTACGCAGTATCGTGTTCATTATCGCAGACGATTTAATCGCACAATAATGAAATCGAAGATATCGTTCTGCGATAATGACAGCCGTTTGCGTAGCTTCTCAGTGAACTACAGCTCTGTGTAGTAAATGCTGCTCCATCTGAAAGCATGTGAAAATACCACATTTAATAAATATTTTTACTCCAAACTCACTTCATAACTTCAGTCGAGTGTTTGAAATAAATCCTTCTGTGAGATGATGTGGCTTCTTACAAAGAATAAGGTATGCAACATATTTCATAGTATTCTAAGCAGTGATAAAGGCTATGTCGATTAGCATTGCATTATTATATACTTTATTATCATGAAAATTATAATAATAATTATAATAAGAACTCAGATAAATAATATATTGTCGTAGTCGTGTGTTTATTAGTCATGTTGAATCAATGAAAGCAGTTAAATCTTCTGTTTATTCAGCAACCGCTATTGGGATTTCCTGGATTTCTTCTGCCGGGCGTATTAGGAGTTTCAGCTCGAGAGCGCCCTCTGGCCTTCGGATGGAGATTTACTACTGATCACAGAACCGTGCTTCACTGAAAAATATTTTTCATGCAGCCCTAGATTAAATTAATATTAGTTTCCAACTCATGAACCCCCGTTTGGGAAACCCTGCATTAGTGCATTCTTCTTTCAGATCTTACTCCTTCAGGTGTTTTTCTGTGTCCTGGAGCTTCGTCATATTGTTAACAAACCTGTGATGGCCTGTCTTGTGTTTCACAACTGTGTTATTGATATAGAGTTAAATAGTGTTTATAAACTGCCTGTTTCTCTCTCACTTTTATATCTGCCTGAATAATGCGACGATTGACACATTTTGCCCTGCTTGCGTAATAACAGCTTTAATGACTTACACAAAAGTGATGCCTTATTTCTTAATGACATAACTTTCCCCATCTCCTGCTACACAGTGAATAAGGTAGTCAGGAACCGGTAATGTCACTGTCATAATCCGATTAATGATTAACAGTTTTCTTGACGTCTAGATAAACACCTTTATGGCATATCATACTCAGACGTCCTGCTGTGATGGCCGACTGCCTAATAAACAACAGTCTAGTACATAAATTGCTATATTGCACTCTTGAGACGAATGATGTGATAGTTGAAGGGAGTGCCACAAGCATGAGAGAATGTAGGAGTAAGTGTAATGCGGTTTGTTCTTTCCGAGGAAGCGGCACGTGTGGCGCTCCTAGGTGTGGATGTGTAGATGAACGTGACTGATATTTCCTTTTTTGGTGGGAATTTTAGATTCTGTTTCCCCTTTCTTATGTTCTGGCTTCACCAAGGGTTTCCCCTCAGGGGAAGGGGTTTTAGATGTGTGTGTTAACTAGGGCTGCACGATTAATCGCATGCGATATTTAACGCGCATCTTATCAGTAAAGCCGATTCTGTAATCAGCGGTAAATCTCTATCACCTGCGTGCTTTCACATCGAGCAGCATTAACTACACAGAGCCGTTGTTCACTGAGGAGCTGCGCAAAAAATCGCGCGATTATGAACGTGGTTTAGCGCAGCTCGTCAGTGAACAACGGCTCTGTGTAGTTAATGCTGCTCGATGTGAAAGCACGCAGGTGATAGAGATTTACCGCTGATTACAGAATCGGCTTTACTGATAAGATGCGCGTTAAATATCGCATGCGATTAATCGTGCAGCCCTAGT
>NW_015558695.1:1584041-1590250 GCF_001515605.1 Sinocyclocheilus anshuiensis | reverse complement strand
TAATAATTAGGGCTGCACGATAAATCGCATGCGATATTTAACGCGCATCTTGTCAGAAAGCCGGTTCTGTGATCAGCAGTAAATCTCCAGCACCTGCGGGCTTTCACGTTGAGCAGCATTAACTACACAGAGCCGTTGTTCACTGAGGAGCTGCGCAAAAAATCGCGCGATTATGAACGTGGTTTAGCGCAGCTCGTCAGTGAACAACGGCTCTGTGTAGTTAATGCTGCTCGATGTGAAAGCACGCAGGTGATAGAGATTTACCGCTGATTACAGAATCGGCTTTACTGGCGTTAAATACGTTAAATATCGCATGCGATTAATCGTGCAGCCCTAGTGTTAACACTGAGCAAACTTTGTGAAGCATAATCGCGTTAAATATCGCATGCGATTAATCGTGCAGCCCTAGTGTTAACACTGAGCAAACTTTGTTGTGGTGAGGAAGCATAATGGCTGGTTGCTTGGTGGACAAGGTTGACGGGTTTGTTCTTGGTTAGCGTTATTCAGTCACTATCTTTTCCTGTTAACATTTGGCAGAGTCAATAAGCCTAGTCCTCTGTGTGGGTTAATTTTTGAAGTAAACGAAACTAGTAGCTCATGTGTGTGCATAGTAATCAGTTTCTGGTAAATAAGCACAAGTTTGCTTTGTGGACTGGGAAGGTGTTGCTGAAGAGTTGTGAAAGAATTGCTTGTCACACCATGCTGTCTATTGGTGTTATCTATATGGAAATGTATATAATTCTGCTGCCCTATCTCAACTGACTCTCACACCTATTCAAATCTTCCGGAACAGTAAAGTGTGGTTGTGCTATCCGTGTTTGCCATCCTGGAGAGTTTGAAGCATATGCCAAACATTATTTGTAACATTTATAAATGGCTTTACTATCACTTTTGATCAATTCAATTTAATTTATGTTTGCTGAAAAATATTAAGCTCTTTAGGCCATAATATGAAATAATTATTGGCTTATTTGTTACTGGCCAGAGTTTTCATATTTGTAATATTGTTCATTCTTGGATGTCCTGTAGGATTTGTTCTTGAATGCTGTTGTTCAGAAATCAAGCAGAGTTCTCCTTATGCACAGTTTGTCTTTAAGGCATTTACTAGGGATGCACCGAATTTTCGGCTGCCGAAAATGGCATATTCGGTTTTCGGCCGAAAGAGAAAAAATGGCCGAAAATATACATATAATAATATAGCCTATATGGCGCGCCCCGCCCTGCTCCGCCCGGCAGTGTTCAGCGCGCAGGTTTCACTCTCCTCATCACTGCGCGGTTTGACGCTCCGCTCAATATTCTGCTCTATGAATGTGCTCGTGTACCGCTCATGCTCAAGAAGCTCGCTGACAGGAAATTTTAATGTAGAATACTTGTTCTTGTTTGCAGTAGCGCTACTGTGCTGTAACATGCTGTAGTACAGCTGTACTTGACAACGCTGGTAAAATGATGCTACCTTCACGTGACACTATGCTCTGCTCATATGCTCTGATAAATAATAGCTTTGTAAGACTATACATTATTTGGATAATTAGTCCAAAAAAAACAACAACAACTTGTATCTGATTCTGTTACATAGAAGTGAATAAAAGTATTATAGTGATATTTAATATTAAGGTAACACTTTACAGTAAGGTGGTTCCATTAGTTAAGTAAGGGATAGTCAACGGCTAGCCGTGCATTAAAGGATTTTAAATGCACGATGTGGAAGCAAAGAACCACCCGACACAAAGCGGAGGTTAGACAAGTTAAAACCAGTATTGCTCTTTGCAGCGCAATATTTGACCGAATAGGTAAAAATGACAGTTATTTTCGTCAGTTATGGCACGTTAGCTCTAGCATTCTGCCCGCTTGAAATCAGACACAGAGATTAAATAGTGCGGTAAGATCACATTTATTTAAATGAATTATAGCATGTATTTCAATGAATTATCGAGAGAGAGATGACAGTTGTGTGTACCTGCGTGCTGCGTCTGCGCGTCTCTCTCTACAAACAATTACTTCAGAAACAGCCATTTTACCATAATTGCTGAGAAATATAATGTAGCGATCTAGTATCTAGGCTATTTTATTAATAAAAATCGCGGGGAAGCGTTGACAAGTTTATGTGTGTGTGCAGCGCAATCTTCGATGGAATAATGTTAATGTATTAACTAACATGAACAAACAATGAACAATACATTTATTACAGTATTTATTAATCTTTCCTAATGTTAGCTAATGATAATACAGTTGTTCACTCTTAGTTCGTTAATTCAGAGTGCTTTAACTGTTAAGCACAACTGTTGATTTTAATAATGCATTAGTAAATGTTGAAATTAACATGAAATAAGTAAATGCTGAAGAACTATTGTTCATTCTTGGTTCATGTTAACTAAAGTAGTTAACTAATGTTAAATAATGAACCTTATTGTAAAGTGTTACCAATATTAATATAAATTCTGTCCAGTTTTATTGTTACTTTCAATAAAAGTGTGGATATTTTATTGGCTTGTGTTTTTTAAATTCAGTATCATTAAAATTGAGTTAAATTAAAAAGTCTTACAAAATTACTTTATATTATTTAATAAAAGAATAAATAATCATTACAAAACATTTTCGATTTCGGTTTTCGGCCAAGTGCATCCAGAATTTTCGGTTTCGGTTTTGGCCCAGAATTTTCATTTCGGTACATCCATTTTCTTATATAAATAAATTAAAAAGCAAATAAAACAAAAAAGCAATACAGTGTATTAAAAGATAATGTCACCAAACTACTGTCCTTATCTTTATGTCCTTCAGAAAAAAAAGTTTCAGCCTTGACTTTTGTAATCTGCACACACTGTTAATGAAGTTTGAAAAGTTTGAATGAACTCAAAGTCTAACGTTTGACGAGCCTTCATCACCCTCATGTTCAGTCTCTGTGTGGAAACCACATAATTTCCATCTCAGTAAAGTGTATTTACATAGTAGTACACCTGAATGAAAAGCAGGCACTATAGCAAACTGCTCTCTGTACTAAGCCTGTCACACATTTTCAAGATAATATTGTCTGGCCCTGTAATTTCACTGATGCAGCCTGCCTATCTTTTCCTTGGCTTGTATCTGTACAGTGTGGTTTTGTGTAACTGCGTAATTTGTCATGTGTTCGTATCCAAGCTATGAAATGTGATATTCTATGAGGGCTGCCTCTTCCATTATCTCAGAAACCTCTCTAAAAATAGATCCATGCATCCAGACACCATGCTATAGCCTACTACAAAGTGCCATTAGCCCCTTCTTTCTGCCAACTGCTCCCAACAGCCTCGTCTGGCTGTCAGAACCTGGTTGATTGAACTCATGCTGCTGATTTTTTAGCTGTCTGCATGTTCAATAGTCATTCTTAGACAGGTCCAGCAGTATTAAAGTGCCTTGAATCAAGTGAGACATTTGTACACAATTGTCATAAACCACAACTCTCATGAGTGTTAGAATTTAGCCTTCAAAAATAAGTGTACAGGTTACAGGTAAATGATTGATTGCTTCATAAACTTCATGGAATATGGATGTAATTTGAAACACTCAGGTAGTTCTACTAGCAGCCACCTGCTGCATCTGAGTCATCTTGTATGTTTCTTAGCTTGTCTTAAAGTGACAGTTCAACCAAAACTATATTTTGTCATCATTTATCCACCCTCATGTTGTTCCAAACCAGTATAACTGTTTGTTTTTTTTAACAGTGGAGCACAAAAGAAGATATTTTGAAGAAACTGTTTTTATTCATACAACAAAAGTCAGTAAAGGTTAAAGGGGTCCAAAACAACACTAGACCCTACTGTTATTATTGTCATTTTTGTGAGGACTATCCCATTAATTAGTGATTCACCTAATTTATTTTAAATGAAGGTTTACATTTAACCAAAAAGCGAGAAAAAAAAAAAAAGTTTCAGTTAGGGCTGCACAATTAATCGAATTTCTAATCGCGATTACAATTACAGATGGCACAATTACGTAATCGTTCAAAGCGGCAATTAATCGTTCAAAGTCCACTTATGTTATTCTGAGTGCTTAAGATGTTTTTTTCTTTCTACAGGTTATCTTAAGGGTTTTTCCATTGTTTTAATTTTAGTGTTAGTATAACATTATAATACCATTCATATTTTTACTTTATTTTTTTCCTTTTTTTTTATTATTTAAAGAAGAAACCAATCCAATGTACAGTTGACATTTGAGCCTTAATGCTATAGAAAAGCAATAAAATATTTTCTCGTTGAGTGTTTTCAGCTTGTTTATTTTCATATAAAAATATGGCATGCAGTTTCTTCAAACAATGGAATAAACATCATTCAATGTAAATTGTGATAATCGTAATTAATAATCGCAATTAAAGTTTCAAGGGAATAATTGACAATTACGATTTTTGTCAATCGTGCAGCCCTAGTTTCAGTAATTACATTTGGGTAATTGGGTACTTGAATTCTCTGTGCTGTTTAGGGAGTTGTGTTCTCAGGTGATAAATTAAGCCGGTTGTAGTAAAGTTTAGGAAAGAGACACGTTTTTAAAGGGGTCATATGATGCGATTTAAATTTTTCCTTTCTCTTTGGAGTGTTACAAGCTCTTGGTGCATGCTTTCACCGTGGATGAAGCGGAGTCCAGCCCGGGGTCGTCAAATCCGCCGGCCGCGCTGTTCTCAAGCCCACCGGCCTCCGCTCACTCTAAGCCTCCGGCCCTTCCTCACTCTAGCCCCCGGCCTCTGCTCACTCTAGGCCGCCGCCCCTCACGAGCCCGCCGTGTGTGTCGTTGTGAAAGCGAAACTACTTTGTTTGGCCTTCCAAAAGAGGACACGACTAGAAATCAGTGGTTAAGTTGTATTTACAACACTGTTCCAGAACACTTCAACCCAAATATTCAGATGTGTGCAGCACATTTTATGGAGGACTGTTTCCTGATCCTGGTAGAGTAGACTACAATACCGGCTGTTCTGACTCACAGACTGTAAGTACGTTTTTTATATTTAAAGAATTTGCCACTGATCATTCAAACGCGAGTTTTGAGCAGTGTAGAGTAGCGCTTGTTGTTTGTCATTTCTCTGATCACAAATGGTTTTATGTTTACCCGGTGCGATGCAATGCGTAAAAAGACAGTATAAGTCATTATAATCCGTAATTATGTCCCCACTGGATGCAACGAATGCCTCGTTTATAATGGGTTTTCATGTTTTTGAATCGTCGCTCCGGCCTGACAGGGCATCATTACAGTATGGTAGGGGCGTAACTTTTCCATCACACGCTTGAGGTATTCGGCCAATCATAACGCACCTCGCTTTTCAGACCGATGAGCTTTGTAAAAAGGAGAAACAATAATGTACGGTACGTGGAAAATAATGTGTTGTTTGAACCTTAAACTGCATAAACACATTTCATTACACCTAATACACAAAATAATTTTCTTTTTAGCAACATCATACGAACCCTTTAATATTTCTGATTTTACATATTGCTACTCTACAGTGCTTAACAATAAGGACTGCCCAATAGCCCGGGGCCAGCGTGAACAATGTTTGGGACAGTTGACAGAATTGTCAGTGGCCCGACCCGTCCAGTGATAAATCAGTGTCAAAAGTTTATTATTTGTATGTGTTTTTAAACCTTGCCAATTTAAACGTTCAAACAATTTTAAAGCATGAAATAGACAAACATGTCAAAACATGTCATCAGAGAAGTTGTCACTATTTCAGCCAGTGATTTCTGCACTCCAACACTTCATCACTGAGTCATAGAGTTCTCAACCTCTGGGGCATCCAACATCATTGCAAAGCTGCTGAGTATCATCTAGGGGTGCTCCGATTGATCGGCTACCGATCACTATCGGCCGATAATCACGTTGGGATATTTGATCGGCGGTCTCTAAAAAGGCAGATCTCAAAAAAACAATCTCAAACTGATGATGCTGCCGTGAGAGGTTTGGCACGACATGCAGCAGCACAGTCTCAGTCTCTGTCCGGTGCCGGTGGAATAATTATTATGCTGAAGGTGAGGTACTCGCCACTAGTGCTGGGCGGTATACCGGTTCATACCGAATACCGGTGTTTATTTTTGTTATGATATGAATTTTTAAAATACTGCAATACCGGTGAATGTCACTTAAACAACGTTCGGAACACGACACCGTTTGAAAAGGGTCCCTTTTCACTGTTGCACTGTGGTGAGGGAACAGCTGTATGTGTTACTAAGCGTGAAAGTTCCGAAACTGAA
>NW_015558695.1:1583690-1583990 GCF_001515605.1 Sinocyclocheilus anshuiensis | reverse complement strand
GTCGTGTTTAGTCACTATTTAGTGTGGTATTTTTTGACAATATTCACTCATCATGACAGTAGAATAGCATTCTAAGTCAATATACTGCAGTATTTCCTCTCAGTAGAAAATATGGTTAACACCCGGTCATGCATGAAAAAAAATACCGTCATGTACCGTGAAACCGGTATAATTTTGAAAAATACCGTGATAAAAAATTTTTGGTCATACCTCCCAGCACTACTCACCACACATCGCATCTGTCTATAAGCGAGCTGCACGCTGCACAGTTGACACAGGAATTGTCACTTGCACAATCGA
>NW_015558695.1:1574305-1583568 GCF_001515605.1 Sinocyclocheilus anshuiensis | reverse complement strand
AAATTAATTTGTACAGAGGTGGCACAGAAGAACACAAAAGTGGCTTGTAGGTACATTTTCAGACGTTTAATGAGGTGGCATGAGTGCAATTAAATTCATACATTTATGTGGAGATTAATGTTTTAAATATCAAATTTTGAATACAGAAATATTAAATGATTTAAATAACTGCAATTATACCTAAAAATGAAACCGAAACCGCCAGCAGGTGGCGGCAAATCACTGAATTTATCACCATCATTCATTCAATTGATTCGTTTTGAATGGCTGATTCATTCATGAATGAAGCAAGTGACTGTCTTTATGAATGCAAATCGTCAGAACACCGGCAGAACAACAACGTGCTACATGTTTCTTTTCCCCTCATTTTTTCCAATTGACGGAAATCCGTCGTAGCGACGGAAAACTTTCATCCATGAGTCCCTGAGTAGTAGTATGTACGTCATGCACATTTTGTTACCATTGCCATGCATTATAAGACTGATAGACTGCAACTGTTGGGCTTAAAAATCATCATGTGTGTTCTACTGAAGAAACAGTCACCTAGATCTTGGATGCCCTGGGGGTAAGCAGATAAACATCAAATTTTCATTTTTGGGTGAACTATCCCTTTAAGCTAACCCGAACTTATATTTTGACGTGTTGCCATGAGGAACTTTCTGTAGGTCTATGTAAATGATATGAACATAGTTTTACTCCAATGAAACTGTCAAATGCTCATGAAGTGACTCTTAGAGGGAGTCAGAGCAGTTCTGGAGATGTTGTTCATGTATTTATGTCCTCATGTAGTGATACGACAGAAGCTGAAATCACCGCGAGCGTCGCACACTTTGTGTAGAAAACAAAACCGCACGTCTGTGCCATTTACATACACAGACACGCAGAACATGCTGGATTCATATTTAAATAGTATTTTTGCGGCGTAATATTTACAGATACTAGTCCATAGAGCGAATCTATTTAAGTGTACTGACCTACTTTTGATTAATTCATCCAAACTTTGACAAATTCCATGACATTCCGTGTCATACAGTAAATTCCATTTATGTGACTGGATTCCGCGATTTCATCTGCGTTTTCCGCATCGCGGAAATCATAGATAATATTGAGGTGTTTTGAACCTTCAGTGTAACGTTAGTGGATTGCGATTTATTGCAACTTAAGCAAAGTCTGCTGCTGCCTTACCTTTGAGAGACAACTGATGCGTGATCACTGAAGCAGCTCCAGTTAGCAAGCGCTTTCAGAGTGAGAGTGAATTCCGCTTTGATTGGTCTGACTCGTGACTCCTAACAAATCAGATGGGTGGTGGGCGGAGACTGCTTTAGGCTACAGAGTTGTGAGTTCTGACAGGCTGCATCAGAGCCAAATAGCGCGTTTCAAAATTAAGTTATTTTATCGGCGAATCGGTTTTGAAAATGACCGATACCGATAATCATAAAATTGCTTAATATCGGCGCCGATAATCGGTCGACCCCTAACCCCTAGTATCATCTTCTCCTAAAAACAGGTTGTTACTGACAGGACATATAAGTGCAAGTTGAAAGGCATTGCTGTTTACAAAGATCTGTGAAATAATGATATTTGAGGAGAAAGAATTAGTAAAGATTGTGTATAGACTTGTGTCCTGTGAAGTTTGTTACTTTCTATAGTGTTCTTTCCTTTTTATTAGACTTTTATTCAGAGCATATAACAGTTAATATAACAGTCCAGTCAGTAAGATGGTGTGGTGTCAGTCATGCCTCGTCTGATGGAAGAAGTAAAAATATAATATTGTGAACTATTCGTCAAATGTATTTAACTAGCCAAACATTATTTCTTTCCCTGTACTCTTTATCCAACATCTTCCCTCTTTCCTCCACATATTGCTCCCCCTTTTAAAATATTTATTTATCTAGTGTTTCATTCCTAGACTGCGCAGAAGTTTTTTTTTTTTAATTTTACTTGATTATGTTCAGTGTAAATTTCTGTAACCGAATAGCCTGAGGCTGCTATTGATGAACTGGTTTTTATTTTCCATAGCTGAGGTGAAAAACACAGATACGTGCTATTATGGAGAATTAATAGGTAGACTGAGTCTGATGAATGTTTTCTTTACTTCATTACTTGGTCTAGTGAATTGATTAATATATGATCAATACCTAGAAGTAAACAACATTAGACAGCTGTGCCTGGGCATATTAATTGTCCAGTTGAATGTTCAGTTGCATTATGGGTGATAAACCCCACCATCCTCAGACCTAGTCATAATTACACAACAAACAACCTTTTTTTTTTTTGATGATCTTGCTAATTTAATTATTCTAACTCCGTTTAAGAGCCACGTCTTGATGCTGCATCACATTAAGCACCTTTAGAGCTCAAGAGTGTGCATTTATGACTTTGCTTTCCTCCTCCTTTGTGTTATGTATCAATATCTCCGCATTGAGACTTCAAACGCATTCCTTCAGGTTGGTGTATGTTTTCCCTTCCTGACAGTTGAAGTCCTCAGAGGCTTCACCTCTCCCCTAAAATCCTCATGTTTGTGTTGCTTGTCGGCTAAAGTTTGTGTCTATGGGAAAATGAGGCATTAGGAATGCAGAGAAACATTCATGAGATGAAGGCCTATCATCTGTGCAAATAGACCGATGCCAGTGTATGTCAAATAAACGCACAAAACTTTCTTCAGCAGTTACACTGTTGACGAGCTTTTGTTCCCTTTCATGTTTCTGACAATGTAAGAACATTTAAACAAAACAAACTTGCATTAGCGTTTCTTTTAAACAGTCAAACAGGCCAATACTGGTTTAGATTGGCATTTTGTAGTTGTTTCTAACACATCTATTTACAGCAAACATACGTCATGACAGAATGACACGGTGTAACTCACAGATTTGTGCATGATTCACATGTAGGCCTGTTTTTCCCCCACATTTGTGGACAGGTTGCATTACAATGTAATGCTCTCATTATGTACAGTGTATTTTTTAGTACATATTTGTCATGTTTTTCATGCGCTCAGATGTGTTCTCAGTTGTTGGATATTTGTGCAATCTACGTTGGATGCCGTTTTGCTCCAGATTTCCTCCTCTGTGCCATTTTATTCTTGCATGGATTTTCTGCAAGTGCGCATTTTTTTTCTTAAATAAACTGATAGTAGTTCTGGTCCTGGATGCTGATTGGTCAATTCAGCATTCAACCATGACGTGAAACATCTGTTCACCTAGCTGTTGTCACTGTGCAGCGCCCATAGACGCCAACTATGCAATTTAATGCCACGGAAGGATGGCACTTAATGAATTGTATAAAGTCATGATGAAATGGAAGTAGTGACAGATCTTTTCTTCCGTATTGTGATCTGAGTGAAATGATTAGCAAAAATGTAAAATATGTAGGTTGGGGGCTTGGTTCTATCCATCGATTGTTGATTGTATAGAGGCAGATCTTCATGCGAGCTTGCCGTCAATTGTAGGAAAAGGGTGCGTTTTATGAGAACTCAATGATTGGAGAAGTTTACCCCTTCCTTGTTTGGTCCATATCTTCCTTGCTATTTTTTTTCATGCACTTCAGCAGCATGTATACAACCCCACACCAATCTAAAATTTGTCCTTCGTTCTCATTGAAAGTACAACTCTGTGTCTCTACCAGCCGAAACAGGCAGCGGCTGTGTTAGCAGCACTAAATAACAAGCACTCAAATCCCACGAGCTCTGTTCTGGTTCACATTCATGTCAGGAGAGGGGTTGCTTGTTTGTCTAGAGATTTTCTTTGCTGTTTACTCTAGCTGTGTTGCTTTTCGAGCCGTTCCCCCTCCCTTCTCAGCTGTTTACATAAGGCCCTCCCTGTGTATTATGGCACCTGCCAGATCTGCAGATTGTACCACCTGGTTAATGTTAAATTGCTCCAGAAGGAAGATGTGTTTGTTAATAAACACCAAACCTAGGGGCCCCAGTGTTTACTGTAGTCATGGTGGCAATCAGTTATTTAACAAATATCGGCCCCTGCTTCCTTGTGTGGGAGAGTGTTTAACTATGTCAGAACCAGAGAAAATGTTCCGCTAGACAAGGGAGAGCTATATGAAATGCTTAGGGCTTAAAAATTAGTTTTATTAAGTTAAGATCTATATTCTTCTATAACTCTTGAGTTTTCGAAAGACCAGTTAATCTTTAAACAAGTGGTTTCTTGCCATCATGAGGATGGGATAAAAAGAGAACTGTAAACATGTCATCGTTTTTCAACTGTACACACAG
Source organism: Sinocyclocheilus anshuiensis (assembly GCF_001515605.1). Taxonomy (NCBI): domain Eukaryota; kingdom Metazoa; phylum Chordata; class Actinopteri; order Cypriniformes; family Cyprinidae; genus Sinocyclocheilus; species Sinocyclocheilus anshuiensis. The sequence continues at coordinate 1,579,343 of NW_015558695.1, read as the reverse complement.
CCCACGCAGCTGCATTGTCTTAAATGGTTTATTTTAAGCTTCGTGGAAGGCAAGGTAGACAGGTTATACCGATATTCATAAGAACCTGCCTCTTACAATTGTGCTTTCTGAAACAGGCATGCTTCAAATTTTTGTTTTATCAATATTGTATATCAGTAGGCCTATTTGCTGAGAAACCACTCAAAGACATTATTCAAAGACAAAAAGCACCTTTAGAATGCTATATTGTCAAATATATATTGTTTATTGTAACTATATTGTTTGTTTTGTGTTATGTAGGGCTGAAAAACGATTAATCGTGATTAATCACATTCAAAATAAGTTTGTTTACATACTATATGTGTGTGTACTGTGTATATTTATGTATAAATACACACATACATGTGTATATATTAAAGGGGTCATATGATGCGATTTCAAGTTTCCCAAATGTTCACGCAAAGAAAGAAGGCGTGGTTTCAGTAACCGCAGTTAGTGTTGAAGCAGCCATGTCAGGGAGACGCTGTGTGTTTCTAGGCGAAAGCAAAAGCACTTTATTTGGCCTGAGAGAGAGAGAGAGAGAGAGAGGGTCACATCACAGTGGAGTCAGCTGTCTTAACCATGGCTTGAAGCATGTCAACATATTCTGTTACACCAAATACACAAAATAATGATCTTTAAAAAAGCATCATATGACCCATTTAAGAAAACATGTTAGATTTATATATAAAATATTTATATTTATATAGATACATACAAATATTTTTTAAATATATATATATACATGTGTGTGTATGTATTTATATATACATAATAAATATGCACAGTACACACACATATAGTATGTAAACATAAACTTATTTTGAATCTGATTAATTGCAATTAATAATTTTGCAGCATTCGTGTTATAATGTGGTCTTGTGTTCCATCTGCAATAATTTGTTTTTAATTGTTGGGCAATGTAGACTTCTAAACAGGTGTCTTTGGCCGCTGCATCATGCCTTGTTGTTTTTTCAGGGTCCCACGCCATGAGCCTCAAGTTTTTAATGTGTAAAACCATGACTTGATCTGGCGTAGAAAAATCCCTTACGGAATTTGCAGTGTGAATCAGGACGCGCAATTAATTACGCATTCATAATTAATTGCAATAATTAACACATTAAATTAACATTCTAATTACTAAACCAGCATCAGCATCTCTGATACTGAAGTACAGTTAGAACTCTGGCCTTTCTCTTTGCTGATTGTATCAGGCTGTGAGGAATGTTGTCTTTGTTCGTGTCAGTTTTTTGTAAACACTCTGATGTGATCAGGCTGTTTCACACAGATGTTTGTCGAATTTAAGAAAGGAAGACGCAGGATATTGATTGTTCAAGAGCAAAACAGGTATTTATCTGATTTTAAAAGGCCCCTTACAAAGACAAGGTGCATAAAGAAAAGTTTTGATTTGTCTTATACAAGATTTGTCTTTAGAGAGTGATTGTCTGTTATTGGCATTATTAACATGTCGGTTGGCATCAAATGCTTTATTCTCAGAACTGTTTGTTTATAATGCGGCTATCATATTTGTGAACAGTACAAACACAAATGTTTGTGATGTGATGTCAACTCTGCTGGCACGCATGTTTTGTCATGATCTAGTCTGTGGGCTTATGTGGGGGAGAAAGAAAAGAAAGAAAGGCTTTCTAAAGCATGCACTTCTGTGTCAAAAGTAATTTGTTTTGCTGGCAGCGGTCTTATTTTTCCCCCTCCTGTACTTCAGGTTGTCATATCGACATGCAGGAGTCCAAGACCGATCAAACAACCAATAGCAGTCTAGCTGGGCAGGAAGGTCAGAGCTCAGAGAGCGAGAAGAGAGTAACCAGAGAAACATCTTCATCCCCGTCAGCCACAGCCCAGACACTTCAAACACAGGTAAGAACTTTAACTAACTTAAAATATGTTAGCTGATGGTTTCTTGTCATTGTTCTGTTTCTTTTTTTGCATTGAGACTACTCAAATTTCAGAAGCCAAAGTTCAGTGTCGATAGCACTGAGCTGAATTTCCCAAAAGCGTTGTGAGCCAGTTTTGATTGTAGAGACCATTAGTGGCAATGGATCTACCAGGGCTCTACAGTGCGACCATTTCAGTCGCATTTGCGACTGAAAACTACTGCGTGCGACTATGAAAACATACTTAGGAGCACCAGTGCGACTGACCAGATCATCATCATGATTGTGATCGCTGAGGGGAGCTTCAAAGGTTTCTATTGACATAAAAGATTACATACTTTTAATAAAGATAGAAAAATGCCATTACAAAGGTAAAAACACAATTCTACTGTAAATCACTTTAAGGAGTCGAATATCACCTCGTAATGGGAAGGCTATTTTTTTATCAAATTTTGGTGCTCCTAAATTTTTGACTGTGCTCCTAAATTTTTTAAGTTAGGAGCACAAGCGCTCCTAAAAAGAAAAATAAGCATAGAGCCCTGTCTACAGCCCTGCAGCCCTGTACAGTTACAGCTTCAAGTCAGTGAAATTACAAAATAAAATGTAACCAATTCATACTAGATTTGTTTAATAATAATCCTAATATGTTAAATAATTTTGCGTTAGTACGTATATGGGACATGAACTTTAAATGTGTGATTCATACCACGAAACCTGCTAAACAGAGTTATAAAGAATAGATGTACTGTCGCCTCCTACTGTTGTGTAATATGTTGTTTGTATGTTAGTTCACCTAAAAATGGAAATTGTCATAATTTACTCACCCTCCTGTCATTCCAAACCCATCTTGGGAATGCAAATGAAGTTATTTTTAATATTCTCATTTTTTTGTTCCTTCATTGAAAGTCTGTGTAACCAAAAGGGCATCTTAAAAGTCATCCATATGAATCATGCAGTGTAATCCAAGTCTTTGTAGAGACTTTATATGAACCGATTTCATTTAGGCTTTTATTCATGCATAAACAGTGATCATTGTGCACACATACAGCTCATCAAATATGGTAAATATTGTATAAAGCTGTAATGGTAAATTTGCTATGATGCTGATTTATATAGTTCAATGAAATGAGAAAATATTAAAAGTAGTGTTTCAAAGGAAGTCATATAGGTTCAGAACAACATGTGTGTGAGAAAATGACAGTTTGTTTTATTTTTGAGTGCGTCAACTCACAAAGAGGTTCATATCGAATTGAATCGAAATTGCAGTTACATCGGAAGCGAATTGTGAAATCTGTGCATGGTACAAGAGACTGACGTGTTGAAAATGTTCCAGGAAATGCATTCTCAAAGTAATGAAGTTTTTATTAGCATGTCAACATTTGTTACACAATAGCCTTGTTGCTTATTAGAAAAATTGAGCAATTGTATGACACACCCGTCTTCATTTAAATCATTGATGTGTGTTCTGTCTCTCAGAAATAGTCTTTATGCATGTCTTTATGCATGCTTTTATCGTCATATGTGTGTGCGTAAAATGAACGCACATGCTAAAATTGTGACAGCAGTGACTAAGTACTGCAGATTGATGTTGAGAGAGCCCCACACATTGCCCCGATGCCCCATGTTCAGATTCCAGATGTGTGATGTCACCTCTGGAATATCGGCTAGACAGCTGTGGGTTCAGGGCACCGTCCTGTATTAAGACAATGAGAGACGGCTCTAAAACGCTCCTGTAAATGCTTTCCCATGTTGTTTTCATCTCCCAAGGATTACTGTGTCATGATCTGTCTGCTTTCCCTTTTCTATTCACACTTCTCTATTGAAGTCTCCCATATCCATTTGCTTGTCTCTCCACCCTTCTTTTTGAGAAGGGGAGTTCCACAGGGCCAGATGTGTGACCCTTCAGAGGTGTAAGAGGTCAGATCCGAGAGGATGGTCCCACCGCTGTGGATATTGTTCATTTGCACTATTTGCATTTCTCTTTCCTTCATCTGGAGGGTCTCACAATGGAAAATAAGACAAAAGCAACAGAGAGTGAGAGAGACGTCCTTTCAACAACTTTTGGAGACCTCTCATTGCTTTGGCACAGCTGGGGTATTTACTTTGTGGTTGTTTCCTCCTGACAACTGTTTTTTTTTTTTCCATTTCAGAAGGTGTATAATGTTCTGGTTTAAATAAAGAGCAGGTTTAGATTGTCTCATGCAAAGACTTATGCTAATGTTTTTTCAAATGTTACCATGTGATAGTCTTCAGAGGAATGTGTGATAGGGTCCAATCACCAAGGGACTGCGGCTGTTAATAGAGCCAAAGGTTGAATCCTCTGCACTTCATGCACTGGCAGTGTGGGACTATCATAGCAGGATTTTCACAGGTTATTATTAAATAAAAAAATGTTGTACAATCATCACTTCATTTGTTCTGTGAGGACTTGTCAAGAGACTTTATGGCTGTGTTCATTTTATCAAACCCAAATCAATCCCATAACGTCATTTGCTTGGATATATCCAGTGGAGTTGTTCTTAAAGGGATAGTTAACCTAAAAATCTAAAGTCTGTCATAATTTACTCACCATCTAGTTATCCAAATGTCCTGTATGTGTTTTTTTTGGAAACCAAAGATGTTTGTATTTTGATTTATTTGATCAAAATACAGTAAAACAGTACTATTATGTAATTAAAGATAATTATATAATGTATTTATATATTTTTTAAATGTAATTTATTCTTATGATGTTAATGGTGAATTTTTAACATCAGTCTTCAGTGTCACATGATCCTCCAGAAATTATTTTAATATGCTGATTTGCAGCTCAAACATTTCTTATTGTTATCAGTTTTAAAAACAGTTGTGCTGCTTTTAATTCTTTTGTGGAAACAGTTATATACTTTTTTTGATAGGATTCTTTGAATCAAAATAATAAAAAAACTGCATTTATTTTAAATAAAATCTTTCTTTAAACATCTTTACTGTCACTTTGAATCAGTTTAATGTATCCTTACTGAACAAAAGCATTAATTGAAACATTAATGAAAAAGCATTAGTGGATACATTTTGTATAGTGTCTTTTGTTTCACAGAAAAAGAAAGTCATACAGGTTTGGTTTGACATGAGAGTCGGTAAATAATGAC
>NW_015558695.1:1518877-1574295 GCF_001515605.1 Sinocyclocheilus anshuiensis | reverse complement strand
TTTTTTTTTTTTTCTTTAAACCATTTTACCAAAAAAAAAAAAAAAAAAAAACTTTCACTTTATTATCAACCAATCTTGATTACGATATATGTTGCCTTTGCATCTGTGTTCCTGAAAACAATGTGAATAGTCCTGGGAGAGCAGAGCAGCTCAGAAGCCAATCAGAAACTTGTTATTGTTTTTTTGGCATCTTCAGGCGCTACAAGTTGCTCAACAACAACAACAACAGCAGCAGCAGCAACCGAGTGGTGAGAAGTCCCCCAAGAGCACAGAAAAAGAGGCAGACGCACAGGTAGAGCTGTACCCTCCTCCACCCACAGCACACACATACACCTCCAGAGAACCATGTTGTTTACACTATTACACAAACCGACTTGTTTATGCTGCCTCCAACAGATCATAAAGAGATGGGGCAATCAGGGTGTGTTTTATTATTACACATTGTTTCGATGGAAGATTACAAGTTCACTTTTATTGTGTGTAGCCTATTGTAAAAGTATTTTCTGTCATGTCAGTTAACAGATAAGGCTATATTACTGAAGAGAAATAGACAGCTGTAGAGCTTTAGCTGCAAACAAACACAATATATGCTACCCAGTGCACAGCTGCCTTTATTTATTCATCATGAATTGAATGCCTTGTACGTGTGTCTCGTGTGAATGTGCATGCAAGTGGTGAAACGAGGGTTCAGATAGTCAATAGTTCAAATCAACATGCCACTATGGCAAGTGCAAGGGGCGGGATTACTAGCCCGAGCCATGTGACTGACTGGATGGTTACATTAGGTTTGGGATCCTAGTGAGAGCATTATTGGAGGTGGTGGGTTAGTCATCGGGGTTGGGTAGTTGAAAGAACAGTAGGAGGATACTGGTGTTCTCTCTAGTCTTCAAACATTCCGCGCAGCTCTCTGTTCCTGCCGCCCATGGAGTTATCAAGGTCTGTGAGTACTGAGATGGAAAGGGCAAAAGATATAACGTTTGCTTTAGTTTGTTCAGGTATTGGATGCCTGTTTGAGTTTTATGAGTGTTTTTCAGGCAGTGTATTAAATGAGTACACATTTTCTGATTCCCCACTGTGCTTTTATTTAAAACTTTTATTGCATTTTTTCGTGAATTGCTGTAATTTTCGTTACTCTTTAACTTAGAGATCATAAATTGAAAATGCACTGAGTTGTTCATTTGTTAAAGATTAATTCTTAATTGAGGTTTTTTTTGTATCATTTGTTGCTGACAGAGGGAGTGATTAATGAAGTGAATGACCACTAGGGTCTGTGGTATCCGATCTGACAAAGGGCTGAAAGCTTTGAATGGTCACTGGAACCTTATTTCTGTGACTCACTGTCTTTGAGCTGTAATTTTATTCCCTGAATTACTTCTCTTTGTCTTTTTAAAGGCAGTGTTCACAGAACTGAGCCCTTTTCCCCTCTTGTTTTTTTTCCCCCTTGCCTTTGCAATTTATATTTACCTAGATGAACAGTGCAGGAAAGAATGTTATTTTTTCTTTGGCCGGGGAACCACACCAAAATTGTTCAAGGTATTGAAGGGGAATAACAACGGGCTCTATTTGTTTTTGGGCTGTTGAAGCCTGTTGTTTTATGGCTTGTGTTTTCAGAAGCGATCGCTTGTTGACATGTACTCACTCATGGGGAGTTGGTTCTCTGACACACTGGCAAGAACAATAACAACAACAAAACAATGTTTGGACTTGTCTGTTGTCATGGAGACAACACTCATCAGTGCTTACTGTGCCCCCGAGAGAGAATATTTACATTAATTTGCTGGCATGCTTATGTTCTTCTCAGGCTTTGACATTTAAAATGTTTCTGTTGAGACTCGAAGGCATAGTAGTTTGCCTTTTTGGATCTTTTTCACAAGCAAATGTTTCATTTGTTTTTAGGCTGTTTTTTTAAGTGCAGTACTTCTGAATATCAGTTTGTGTTCATTTGTAAAATATGCTGTTTCTATTTCTTCAGTAAGTTATTTTTATGGAAAATCTTTCCCTGTGATGTGTGGTTATGTATACAGTATAGGCATGCGGCATGTATATACAGCATATAGGCTGCCTCTTAGCTTCTTAGAAGTGTATTCTTCTGCTGATGAAGAGGGAACACTTTGTTTCCTGCACCACTTTGCAAGGCTGGCAGTGGGCCGCCACTGAATCCAAGGTGCCATGACAGAAGAAATCATATTTCAGCTGAGTTGTGAGTTAGCAATATGAAATATTACAATAACAACAATAAACAATAAAAATAAACACTTTTTGTTGCATGCAGCACACGTCCAACCAGGAAAGCACTCATGAATCAGTTGCAGCAGTTACTGAATTAATCTGACTCGCTTGCTGAACCGCAAGTCATTAATTTTAGTCATGTTTGACTCTAACTGAACCAAGAGCTTCTAGGGCCTACTGGGTTTTGTTTTTCATGAGGCAAAATCATACTGGTTGTTTTCATGACAACATGTAATTAAGGATACATTCTAAAACAGTTTTTTTAAAATAGATAAATAGTTATAATTAGGGATGCTCCGATCAAGATTTTTGCAGCCGATACGGAGTATCGATTTCTTGTCATGGTGATCGGCCGATACCGATGCCGATTCTGATGCTTCAAGCTTTATATAGACTGTTTCATCGGGCGCACGCGCCTGGCCTGAAGTTAACTTCTGGTCTATGTTTGTTTATCAGTCTGGCTATGGCGCTGGCTACAAACACAGTTAAAGTTAAGGTGATGAGTAGACTGAAGTTGGGCTCAGGTGGTTGTGCTGTGGGATGTGTTTCCCATACATTTATTTATTTGTGGCACTCGCCACAATATCAAAACTGACCGATTTTCCAAAAGGCTTCATTGAATAAACATGTGCACGTACTGGATGTTTAAAAATCAAAACGAGGCGCGGGTGTTTTTATATCACTGTATTTCTGAAGGAAGACTATCTTTAGAAAAAAATCGATGTCATTTTCATTTCATCTTGCATGTTATATGCCTGATAAAGCAGCGTTTGTGAGCTCAGTGCTGCTTTGTGTACAGCAGTTACTGGGGAAACCTCTGTTTCTCCTGCTTTAAAGCACCTCCTGCTGGCAGAGAATGAATTTGCATTTTCAGTAAGTACGTCTGATTTACATGGCAAACATATTTTGCTTTTCCTATATCCACGGGCGCTGCGCATAATATGCGGGTCGGGTAATAAAAAATGCATTCTGATTATTTGCGGGTGGGTTGCGGGTAGATAAAAAAATCATAAATTATGCAAATATTAACTATATTTTTTTCATGAGGCAGACGATTTTGTGTGTGTGTGTGTTCGTTCGCCTGATCGGGAAGTTGCAGTGACAGAAACGGTGACAAGGAGTAAAGCCTGTGTTAATGCTATTGAGTAGGCTTATATGGCCAAAGAAGATATTTTGTTTTATAAATAAACTTGCATTTAAAAGCAGCCCACGATCAGCGTGTTATGTTACCGTTATCCCTTACGGCTCCGACGAGGTTTTGTTTCGTCCTCCACGCTGTGACAACTCACAAAAGACTATTTTTAGCCAAGCAGCGTGAAGAGCCGCTTCAGAAACGTGCCGTGGCTGGCCGGTATAAACACAAGCACTGACTAGAGCGGTCGTGATCAGCTCCGGTTCCCATGGAACCGTAATGCGCCGCAGACGTGTTCAGGGAGGCGCAGATCAGCTCTAACGTCACTGAATCTGCTGTTAAAAATGAACCATCCATTCATTATATCATCATGCAAAACATACACGACAAATAGCACATTTTTCATTGTTTCTCAAAACGTCATAGCATTTCCACACCTGCGATGACATGACTGCAGCGCCAAATCATTTATGTCCCCACGCATCATGTACGTGGTCACGCATTGACGTCATCAAATTGCGATCGGTTCGTGAGATCGGCCAAGTTAGTGAGTACCGATCGAGTCATAAAATGTGATTATCGGCCGATACCAATCTCCAGCGGATCGATCGGAGCATCCCTAGTTATAATTAAGCAAAATATATTACCATAAATAATGTTTAGCTTTTATAAATATTGAAATTATTTGTAGCGTTTTAGTTTTCCAGTTTTTGCATTATGTTTTATGTCACCCTTGTGCTGCGTTAAAAAAACTAGTCTGTAAACTAGGGGTGTAACAATATATTGTGCCGCAATATATTGCAATATAATGGCTACAATACGTATCAATGCATAATACATGAAATTATCTCATAACAGTGCTGGTTAGATTACTTACAAATTGTAGTCTGTTACTGATTACAGATTACATGATGAAAATTGTAGTTATGTAATCTAGGTTACTCATTTTAGGTTATGTATTCTGCCGGCTTTTTATTACTTTTAGATTACTTTTTTATCCAACTTTTAAACTTACCATCAAACGCAACGCATTGATATAAAAAAGCAAAGAGAAAGAAAATCTATTCCATTTTGTGATATCAACATCATAAAATGCATTAAACATTACATTACACCGTGGTTTCCCAATCTGGGTTTAATGTAAGAACTACAGTGGGTTTGTTGATAAATTGTTTGTTGATGAGTTGATAAAAATGAAGAATTAGGGGGAATCAATAAATTATAATTTACTGCCACTGTGTGAATATGTAATCATGTAATCCATAAAAAAGTAACTGTAATCTGATTATGAGCATTTTAAAATGTAATATACTCTAATTACAAGTACATCATTTTTGGAACCTTACGTAATCCAGATTACATGTAATCAGTTACTACCCTGCACTGTCTCATAATTTGGCAACAGACTGCTAGGTATTTTAGTACTTTTGAGGAGAAAATATTTGGAAATAAATGTAATTATGTATTATTTAATATAATTATTCATTATAGAACAAGTGTCACTTAAATTCCTTACAGTTCCCAATCACCTGTGAATATGAGAATCTGAGGTCAGTGTAATGTAATAGTGCCAAGTAGGAAAAGAGCAGCGTAAACATTCTGCTAACTATCTCCTTTTGTGTTCCATCAAAGAGAAGGTTATACAATTAAATAATGTCTGGATTTTACATTTCTGGGTGAACTATTTCTTCAATTTTCCGGATTTAGGGCCATGATCAACCCCTCTACATGCATGCGCACACACACTGTATGGGAAATCATACGAGTACAACAGTCAGCTGTTATTGTTCTCTCATAGTTGCAGTATCTCAGTCCAGCAGTATGTTTATATGAGTCTGAACACAGACTTCTTTACTGGAAATTTGTGTTTGTTTGTTTCACAGGCTTAATTAAAATGCAATCTCTAGTTTTGTTTTTACAGTTGCTGTGTACCCCAGTATGTATTATTTATACGAATCCGTAAATGTGACTTTAATTATTCTGTTTATGTTTATTGTAAACATCTTAAAAGCAGCGAGTGTGTGTGTGTGTGTGTGTGTTTGGCTTGAGATGTGGTAATTGCTAGAGGCCAAGTGAAGCATGGTCTAACTCATTGTGAATCCAGTGCATTTACATTTAAAACACTCGCCTCTGTTGTGGGTATTTTTGTTTGTCTGTTTTTCATTGGTAACATTTTTAATGTCACTGTTTGAGCTGCTGTCAACAAATGAATAATGTATTTGTGTTTTTAATCTTGACTGGTTGTTTGCCTCAGTTTATGGGCAAATTAAATGGAGATAACTGAAATGAATGCTTGTGAGAGACGTTTTTCCCGTTGTAGGCTCCTTGCATTTTATTGAGGACTGTAAGCATTGTGGTTTTCAAAATTGTTTGTGTATTTGTTTACTTGGTCTTGTTGATGTTGACCGTTGAGGCCCAGAGGACTTGGAAACTATTCCCTGAATGTCTAAACAATAAAATATACAAAGAGGTCTGTCATAGTCCTACTCTGGTATCTCTTTTTAGCTGTTCACTTGTTTTCAAAGTGTTTACTATCCTTAGGGAAGAGGATTGAAATTGGGTTTGTGGAAAGCCCTTTGTTCTTGGAGTTAGCAATGTGCTTTTTTTCTTTACATCACAAGGTGTGCAGATGAAGTCATGTTCAACTTGATGAAATCTATCAAAACCATTTTGAAGAGGCTATTAAATGTATCGTCATCCTGCAGCTTGACATATTGTCCATATTGTCAGTTTCGTAAATACAGTGACTTTGGTACCAAATCAGTACTTCAAATAAAAAGATAATGACACCTAAAAAAATCTTCATAGAGTGTCTGACTTAATTCAATACCTACACTCTATCTAACTATTTCCGGATGCACACTCATACCTTGTGATGATCTGGCTGTGTGTACGGATGATTAAAATGCATGTCTTGTTATTAGTGAAAGCACAGTCAGTTTTGTCTTAAGTGAATACAAATGAGTGTTACAAAACATTGGGTGTTTGTCAAAATATTGGATGTGTGCTTTATAGCTTGCAGTGAAAGTGCAGCCTAATTGACCTGCTGCTGTATATTATGTTGTTAATATTAATTACTGGAAATATTGAAGAATAAGAGGCAACTATTCTCTGCACTTGGCTGGATAAATTTATTAACTTTAAGTCATTTTAAAAACAAGTATTAACACAACATTAAACCTAGTGGGAAGAAAATGCACAGCTAATTTTAATCACAGACCTGGTTCTCCGTTAAATTCTGACAGTGCTGAATTAGTGATAATATATTATCAAGACTACAGCAATAATTTTAGTAGTTTTTCACATTTGATTACTTTTTGGTCATTTACTTTGTTTATTCATCTTTATTCCAGACTGTTTAATTGGAAAAGCTTGAATCAATGTTTTTTTTTATTTAATATTTTAATAATTATTTTACATTGTAATAAATGCTTATTAGACTTTGTTACGTTATCATGACAGTCCTGAAATTTCATTGGTATTGGTATCGGCTACTACATTTTTGGTATCAGGATAAGCCTAATGAACAGCTACTGCATGATAAATAATGAAGCGGTTGTATGTGTGTATCTCTAGGTGGCTGTATCAGTGGGGATGATAACTCCTCAGGCCATCACCCCTCAGCAGATGCAGCAGATCCTTCAGCAGCAGATCCTGAGCCCCCAGCAGCTCCAACTGTTACTGCAGCAACAACAGGCCCTCATGTTACAGCAGGTACACACACATTAGTGCGGTGCAGCTTCGCATCTGCAGTACCGCAACAACAAAAAATATAATTTAGTAGTGCTTGGCGGTATGACCACAAATTTATATCACAGTGTTTTTCAAAATTATACCGGTTTCACGGTACATGACGGTATTTCTTTTTTCGTATTTTAAAAATTCATATCATAACAAAAATAAACATCGGTATTCGGTATGAACCGGTATACCGCCCAGCACTATAATTTAGTGTAGGTAGTTACTAAAAGAGACTCAGGGCTGTGGTCCTCAACTCCCCTCCCATATAAGCTAAAAATGTCTCAAAATGATCTCAAAATGCCCAGAGTTTAGATTATTAATCAACCTGGTCAATATATTAGTCGCTCACTAGTGTGTAAAATACCTTGGATCAATACGTTACTTGTTTTTGGTGTTAATGTTTTCTCAGCAACAGCTTCAGGAGTTCTATAAGAAACAGCAAGAGGAACTCCACCTGCAGCTCCTGCAGCAGCAGCATGCTGGGAAACCCAGTAAAGAGGTAACAGCATCACAATATACCCCAGAGGACCATCAAAGCCATTTATTGCAATCTGTGCCAGATTTCCATTTGCCACATTTCTGTCTTTTGTTGGCTTTGTGCAACTGTACTGCGAGTGAGTAAAGACACCGGCTGTGGTGTCTGCAGCTTTACTCACTTGAGTGAAAGTGGAGGCTGTGCGATGATGCTATGAGTGAATGAAGACACAGGCAGTGACTGTACTGGGAGTGTCAAGTGTCTGTCTCTGTATTTCTTACAGCAGATGATGGCCCAGCAGATGGCTATACAGCAGCAGTTACTCTCTGTTCAACAGCAGCACCTGCTCAACCTGCAGAGACAGGGCCTGTTGTCTGTCCCTTCAGCTCTCACCGGTGCACTGGCCCAAGGTAAGAACCCCTCCGCAATGTGTTTTGTGCGCTCCCGCGATTTTTGTGTCGGCTCCCGCAAACATTGTATAATATTGTATATGTATATTTTTTGTGCATCAGGGAGCCACTATCAATATGTGGGGTATTGAAATCGCTTTTGAATGAGCGCTCGCGGTTCACTTTCACTGTTGATTTGACGATCAGGCGCACTCTGTGTAAAGGGAGCACCTCTTACAAGATCATATATTTGTCAATGAGCTCAGGATCGGTTGAGCAGCAAATCCTCCAGCATGGTCTGTCAGTCACCTCTCCTAACTCTCGACCTGTGATCAGTCAAGCTTGTGTTGGATGTAGGGTTGCAAAGTGTGTGTTTTTTCCATGGAATTGGGCTACTTTTAAACTGTTGCCCTGGGTTGATTTTTACCCGTGGGTTAACAAATATGAATAGCATACTTTTCTTTCACCATGCAGCAAACTTAAAAAAAAAAAATACTTGGAAAAAATACCCTTTAAACCAATTAAACTGATCGTATTAATCAGTCATAAATTTTACTTTCGGTTAACAGTTAAACGGTTAACATGAGCATCCCTACCCCTCACCGCCACATGACATGAAATGGCAGTATGATACTAATGGACTTTAAATTTGGGTTAATGTTACCCTACACTACAATATAACTTACTGTGAAGCTGTGTGTATTGTGAAAGCCATTATATAAATAGATATGAACTAGAAATATGACTTTGACTTTCTAAATACTTAAATATATGATGGTTTCTACAAAAATATAGCACAACTGTTCTCAATGTTGAGATTATTAAATGTTTCTTGAGCAGCAGAGATTATTTGAAATACAGTAGTCACATTGGTTTCAGAGGTTAATGGGTGATTGAATGGAAAAATTGAATCATAGATATAGAGGTCTTATTAGTTTTATAGTGATCTAATGAAGGCAATGTCTCACTCACAGGCTTGATCCCTGCTGAGCTTCAGCAGCTGTGGAAAGATACGGCAGATGCACGACAGGAGGAGAAGAGTAGAGGAGACAAATCCCCTTCTCCTCCCAAAACTCAGATCCTCAACCACCACTCCAGCACTAATGGACACCATGTGCACCGGCCCAGCCGGAGAGACAGGTACTTCATCATCATTATTTTATTGCATTCAAGCATGTGCCATTTATTTAGATTTATCCAGAAGTCACGCGTGTTGTTCTTAAAAATACTTTTAAGTATTAATACTTAATATTTGCACTTGATGCTTACTCGCTCCTAATGTTAGAATTGAGCGATCAATAGTGAATGAACAACAGGAAACTGAAGCTCTTCGGTAGCAGGTTAATTTACTCACCAAACATATCCTATATTAGGTTAATCAGATATGTGCACAACATAAATATTACTTCATGCATCTGCACTAAAATATTCAAATGCACAAGTTAACTTGGCCGTGCTAGTCAGAATGTGTAACTCTAGTTGTTAATGCACTCTTCCTGTAACAACACACTGAAACACCAGCAAGTAAAGCACAAAGAATTTACCACATTCTGTTTCAGTAGTGTTCTCATTATTACTTACAGATTCACATTTTACACTAACTGTATTTTCATTATCAAAGTGAATCTAGGCATCACTGCAGACATTCAAAGCCATAGTTTTAGAGCATACCAACCAATAAGACCGCAAGGTACAGCCAAAATGTTACCTTAACCAATCAGAAATAATTCAAACCAGTAAAATATTTGTTGTTGTTGTTGTTTGGAAGAAATTATTACTTTTAAATTAACAAAAAAAAAAAAAAAACAGCAGACATTTGTTTCAAATAATGCTCTTCTTTTAAACTTCGTTCAATAATTTATCAAACATTGTTTTCAACATTGATAATAAGAAATGTTTCCTGAGCAACAAATCAGCATATTAGAATGATTTCTGAAGCATGAAAATTGCTGCTGAAAATTTAGGTTTGCATCACAGGAATAAATTACATTTAAAATGTATTAAAATCTATATAATAATTATTCTATATTATATTAGTGACAAAATGGTCTTAAAATGACAAGATTATAATTTTCTTAAGAGTATTTGTCTCACTGAAATGTAGGGCTGGTTATCATTCAAAATTTTTCGATACCGATACCTTGACTTCCTGAGGAGAAGAATCTGCCTAATAATTATGCACACCTTGATATAGGGTGTTGATCTCCTTAGGCCACACCCTCCCTCGTTACACAAATACACATCACCTGATATGCATTAAATCCAATAAGCATTCAAGTTTATACAGCTTGGACTTGGAAATTATGGATAAAATGATGATATGGTCAAAATCATCACTTGCCTAATAATTGTGCACACAGTGTATGCGTCTGTCAGCAGCGTTCAGCAGCAGTGTCTACTAACAGCGAATCTTTAAGTTAAACTCCTTCATGAACCTCGCTACTGAGAAATCGTTGATGATCAATCTGCGCCGCGCCTCTAGTCGAACACACCGGCTAGTGCTGCAGGCTTATTGGCTCACTGACGCGATGAGATTAACCCCCCTTAGGTATCGAAATTTGGTACCGAACGACAAGACGTTTTTCGATACTCGATGATATCGAGGCAATTCGGTCGGTGCCTAAAAAGTATCGAACTCGATACCCAGCCCTACTGAAATGTAATATTTGATGACTAGTCAAACCAGTCAGGTTGTGGGAGGTTCCTAATACAGTATGTTGTATTAGAAGAATACTGTTGACAAATGTCAGGTGTCTTTAAAGGCATTTGTCTTTGTGGCTGTGTGAAAGGTGACAGTCAGTGTCAATGCATTCCCTGTGGGCCTTTCTTCATATACACATGAACACACCTCCATCTCCATGTTTGTCGAGGTCTAAACCTGTTTGTCTATATATTTCAGGAGCTTGTTTGTCAGAAGCACTTGACTGTTGTCAGTCTTTAAACACTCACTGTGTGAACATTGCCTATATAATATGTTGCTGCATGTGGACATGCTTGAACTTTTTCGTGAAAAGTGCGTGAAGTGGAGAAATTGGGGTTAAGAACCAGCAACCTTCTGGATCCCCAGCCCTGAGTCTTAACCGCTACACCACACTACCCTGTTAACAGTAAATGCTCAGATTACAGTAGGTGCCATTGTGTCCTAGCGTTGCATTGATGTGGTCTGTATTGTCAGCAGAGCCCTCTTATGGCCCGCCTGTGATTGTTTTCATGATATTGGTGGAGGGTGAGAGCTCAAGGACTGTGTGGTCAGTTTCATGTGTCATGTAAACTCCTGCCCGCCAGAGAGACGCCTGCAACTAAAACCTTAAGTGCAGCCGCTGGCACCAGAGAACAAACCCTTCACCCTTTCTAGAAGACCACAACATGCAGGCATTGTCTATCTGTCTCTCCTTCTGGCTTACTGAGTGACATGCAAACACACTTTCCCGCTGATGGAGTGAGGGATGAAATGTAATCAATCCTTTAAAATCTGCCATGCTCCATTTTGATATGTATACTACTTAGGGCTGTGTACTGGCAAGAATCTGGCGATATGATACGTATCACGATACAGGGGTTGCGATACTTTAAGCAAGGCGATATATTGGGATATTGCTTATTTTAGGAATAGGATATATTTTTAGGAAAGCAGTCATTAAAAACACACCACCATATGCAAACCTTAGCAAAAAATCAGTAGGCCTAAATAAATAATAATTTAACCAGAACACAATTAAAGTGCTTGCAGGATTCTTTAGTTAAATGTATAATATGTATAAAATGTATTTTATAAAAAAGACCATATATATTTTTAGACCCTGCTTTAAAGGTTCACAGCTTAAGTTTACAATTGTAACATACAATGTCATAACATTTTGATCTGAACAAAAAATTACATCTGTTTAATATCAATTAAAAATTGTGGTTGCAGGATTCTAAAGAAAACAAAACAATTGTAAAACAATAAAATAAATACAGATGTTAAACATTCTCAGAACCTTTCAACTTGGATTTCACAGGTTTTTCAGTTTGTATTTATAAATACATGGAAAATACATGAAATGCGTAGAATTACCGAGACCGCGACGCGAGCACTGCCCCAACTGCACAAAACGCGAGAGAAAGCTGCAGCCGACCATACCGCCTGCCGCGCCCTGCGCGAAGGCTCTTGACGCGGGACGCGGCGGAACCGAGGTTGAGGAACCTGCGCCGTGGTCCCAGGGCGGACGTTACCACAAAAGCCCAAATGACTCCACACTTCAGCTTTGTACACCGACAGCGAACTATATTAACGCTAACATTAGTGGCGTGCCCTAATGCTAGTATTTCCTGTCACTGTTTAAGTTCAGAGATGAAGACTGCTATCTAGCAGTCGGGATATGAACTCAAAACGAAACAACTGCCTTGAATCTTGTATGATTTTTTTTTTTTAAATATCGATATTCCGTTTTTGAGAATCGATACAGTATCGACAAAAAAAAATTGCGATACTCACATGTATCGATATTTTCTTACACCCCTAATACTACTGTAACGTTGAGTGCTTATTCCTGAGAGGTGAGCATTTGACATTGAGCTTGAATCTTCAGAGCCCCATCTGCAAGAACAAACAGTTCATTGCTCATATTTGTTTTATTGTCTGCTTGCAATCTTTGATTGTTCAGTGTGTTATAAGGATGGAAATAACAAAGTCTGTTTTAATTTGTCAAGTGTGAGTCATCTGCCTAGGCTGGGGTTGTGTTCAAGCACTGAGATAGAAAAGATGCCCGCTGTAGACGCTTTCTCTTTGTTTTGGTGTAAGGGAAGGAATCTGCTGGCAGAGACATACAGGGCTCTCTTAGGCGAGAAAAGGAGAAGGTCATGGTTCTAAGGACACAACCTTGCTTGATCCCAAACAAATAAAGCATTCTTGGCATTTTTTAAAATACAAAAATAAATCACTCTCTCAAACAGTCCACTGTTTGATACAAAGTCCTAAACATGTCCAGCTAGTTTGTCAGCTGGTTCTGAGCCCCCCCCCCTCAAAAAATGCATTAAAAATTCTGCGCAAAACTACAGTTCGAAAGTTCAGGGTCAGAAATAAATACTTTTATTCTGCAAGGACAGATCAGAAGTGACAGTAAATGCTGTATATTTGTAATGTTACAAAAGATTTCTATTTCAAATAAATGCTGTTCTTTGAAACTTTCTGTTCATCAGAGAATCCTGGAAAAAATGTATCAAGGATTCCACAAAAAATATTAAGCAGCACAATTGTTTTCAGCATTGGTAAAAATAAATCCGTATATTAGAATGTTTAAAGGATTGTGACACTTAAGACTGGAGTCACAAGAATAAATTACATGTTTTATAAGTTAGACATTTTTTATCTGTTTTTGATCAAATAAATGCAGCCTTGGTGAGCATAAGAGACTTCTTTCAAAAACATTAAATCTTGCCGACCCCAAAAAGGTAGTGAAAAATACTTCAAATTTACAAAAAAAAATTTATAATAATAAAAAACAATCAGCTGTACAACAAATACTACCATGTCTAAGTTCTTTAATTTATCATTATTTTTATCACGTTATAGTAATTGTGCTACATTAATAATGATACTTCTGGAGGAAAAAAAATCATAATGAAAACATTTTTAAGTAGAGCTGCACATGACTAGTTCTTTAACGATACTGCACACACTGTGATTCATGCCTCACAAGATGCATCACAATATCGAAATGTTTTGATTGAAAACAAGCCTGTCGAATGGAAAGACACTCAGCGGAAAGCATGAATCTGCAGTATCAGGTGCAGTCTTTCTTGCAGTTTGCCTCATCTTTTTTTCCATACCTTACTCTTAGAAGCATCTCTTACCACAGTGAGAAACTCTTTTTTCAGAATTTATTCTAATTTTCGTCTTTCTTTTAAAGTAACTAGGTAATATAAATTAAATTAATGCAAATACCTAAAAATCTCGATTGCTGTATTGAAAGATTGATGCAAAAAGAACATTTCTTTGTTAACATTGGTTTTAATGGTGTAAATTATTATTTTATTCTTTTGATTTTGAGGTGAAAGATGACAAACGTTCTAGACAGGCTTTGTGAGATGCACAACTTCTTGACATCATCTTGGCATGTCCCAAATATTTGAGAGATTGCTTAAGAACAAATGAAAGTGTAGTAGTGTGAGTTGGGTTGAAATGAAAGGAGCAGAGCCCTATGGGTCACATATGGCGCTTTTCCACTGCATGGTACGGCACGGTATGGCTCACTTTTGGGGGGTTTTCTACTGGGTACAGTACCTGATACTTTTTTCAGTACCACATCGGCTGAGGTTCCAAGCGAGCCGTACTGTTACCAAAATGTGACGTGTAAACCCTGCTGATCACTGATTGGCTGGAGAGAATCGTCACTACCTGTGTCATTGAACTTGCGATACGAGACACCAGACCCGCTAGATTTAAATCAGCACAGCCAGCGTAGGATCGGACACAAATTTTTTTTGAATGAACGCAACTGTTTTGAACGAGCGCACCTTTTTTTAAACAAACAAAAAATGGTTTCGTGGTCTGTCGAGGAAGTACGGACATTCCTCTCGTTGATAGCCGAGGAGCGGATCCAGAGAGAGCTTGGTGGGGCGACGCAGAATGAAAAAGCAACGTGTATAATCCCGCCCACTTAAAGCGGTACTAAACTGCAATGGAAGCGCAAATGGAGTCGTGCCGAGCTGAGTCATACCACGCAGTGGAAAAGCGCCAATATTTGCACAGTGTCACAACATAGTACTGTCGTGCAGTGGCATTATCCAGTGCAATCCTGTACTATTAACCTTTAAAAAGTACATGACAGGAACCCAAGCACACTTCAGATTCTGCATTTATTGTGTTTTTGCTTCAGTTTTCAGGAGAGTCATTCCCAGAGCGCCCATCCTTTATACAGCCACGGCGTATGCAAGTGGCCAGGCTGCGATGCTGTGTTCGGAGACTTCCAGTCATTCCTCAAGTGAGTCAACAGCTCTCAAACTCTGCGTTTTATTATGCTGTTTGTCCTGTTTGGAGCTGTAATCTAATTATCATTTCTGAGTGTGCTTGCTGCCTTTTTTACAGCTCATTTTATGTGCTGCTTTCCCTTTTACCCTGTTCACTTGTTTTTTTTGTCCTTATTCACTCCTTCCACTGTCTCAAACCTCCATTTACTTGTATATATGTATATTCCGCCCATGTCTCTTTATTTTCTTTCCGTTTCCTTCTCTTTCTGTCTTTCTTTCTCTCTCTCCCCTGTGGCGTTGCAGCCGTGGGGCCCCTCAGGGTTGAGCTCAGTGCACTGATAAACAGAGTACCCATGGTGATCCTGGCCATCCCTCCCAAAACAAACAACAGGAGGATGTTTATCTGTGCCCCTTCCACTGACCCTGACCCCTGCTCCCAGTCCAAGGCCCCGCCCTGTCTATTGCCACAACACTGCCTTTGTTCCTCAGCTCAGGCGCAGTTGCACTATTAAAAACATGTTCCAAACTATCACATCACACTGAGATTCACGTGCCGCACCTGAGAACGAGGCTCTTAGCCTTCGTAATAAGCATTTTTCATTCACAAATATGATGATGCTATAATCACAAAAATTGTATTACTTTAGTTTTTTCAGAATATCAGATTCTCCCTCTCTTTATTCAATAGTAAATTCAGTACTGTATTGTCAAGGAGACTATTTCATGTTTATATGTTCTAAAAAGCAAGTTATGGGTTGGAGGTATTAAGAAATTCATTTTTGTTTATATCTTTTTTGTTAGAGGAGGAGTTGTTTGTGGAAGTTGGTTGGATGAAAGCCTTGCACAGATTTTCTTTAAACACAGCACCCTCTACTTCTCAATAGTAGTATTGCATCCTGTACATTTATGTTGATTAGTAATGTATGATATACGATCAAATCTTTCTTTTGAATTGATTGTTTTTAAATATTTATTCAAACTCATTCACATTGCATGTTTGGGAGTAAAAAGCTGAGGTGATGTTGAAATCATAATCGTAGCAAAAATATGCACTATAAAAGTTTAGAAGACTTTTTCTAAAGAAATTAATTAATTTTACTTCAGCAATGATGCATTACATTGATCAAAACTGACAGTAATGGCATTTGTAATGTTACAAGAGAGTTTTATTTCCAATAAATGCTGTTATTTGAAACCTTTTTTTTTTGATAAAAAAATCTTGATATAGCGTGGTTTCCACAAAAAATACTTCAACATAAAAAAAATTAAACATTGATAAATATTTCTTGAGCAGCAAATCAGCATATCAGAATGATTTCTGAAGGATCATGTGACACTGAAGACTGGAGTAATTCTGAATTCTGAAAATTCAGCATTGATCACAGAAATAAATTACTTTTTAAAGTGTATTAAAATTGTAATAATATTTCACAATATTTCATGTTTTACTGGATTTTTGGTAAATGCAGCTTTGGTGAAAATAAGGGATTTTCAAAAACTTCTTACCAATACCCAAATTAAACAAAAATGCAATCACTTTTTTTTTTTTTTTTGCCAGTTCATCAAACAGTTCAAATGATTTGCTTAAATGAATCAAACTATATAACTGTAATATTGTAGTATTCTCCTTATTAAAATTTGTGTTGGCAAATTAAACTAGACTTATTCTTAGTCAACTTTGGGCAGGACAAGGCACGTTTATTTATATAGCACATTTCATACACAATGGTGATTCAGAGTGCAAGAGAAAAAGAAAAAATGAAAGATGTGTTTTAATGACAGTCCTTATACTGAACGTCTGCATATGTGTGTTGTGTTTTTCAGGCATTTGAACAGTGAACATGCTCTGGATGACAAGAGCACAGCGCAGTGCAGAGTTCAGATGCAGGTGGTTCAGCAGCTGGAACTGCAGGTAAGGCTTTACAAAACTCACAACACAATTGCTTTTGCTCCAAACGGAACTGGTTTTTGATATGGATTATTTAATTCTGATTAGACTGAAGAAATGTTTGTTTTCTGCTTTGCATGTAGTTGAACATCCTGCTCTAATCTGAGCTCTAATCTTTTTCCTGTTCTGTATGTACACATAAAGAAAAACCATGTGAATGCTAGACAACAGAAAACTCCAGGTTTATCAGTGGTACATCTCCGTTGTGTTTGTGTTTGTCAAACAGCTCGCCAAAGACAAAGAACGCCTTCAGGCCATGATGGCCCACCTCCATGTCAAGTCTACTGAGCCCAGACCTGCCCCCCAGCCAGTACGTCACTTTATTTGCCATTTACTCTGTTTGATTAAACACATTTGTGTAGTTCTGAAGATACACTTAAGATTGCTGGTGAAATATTACACTTTTTTTGTTGTTAGGTGAATCTGGTGTCCAACCTCACGCTTGCCAAGGCAACCGTTCCCAAAACCACTCCCTCTATGAGTCTTTCCCAAAGTGCCACAGCCCCGTCTACACCCTTCACGTCACTCCCCCAGATGCCCTCCGTCATCATACCCACCAGCCTGCACAGCATGGGACCCATCCGCAAACGCTACTCTGACAAATACAACATAGCCATGGACCAAGGTGAGACCTCTGACCCACAGTCAGTGTAGTGCAGTGATCCGGGCTCTACAATAAGAATGACCCTAAATCAGTGTGAGAGAAATGTGGGCCAGTGGAACCGTCACCTGCCCAGTAGGGTTATTTCAACTTTCAGAAAAGGAGGATCCTGCTCTTTCTTCAGTCCACATGTAACATGATTTCAAGTCATAAAATTATTTTCCCCAAAAAGAGTAAAAGTTCAATACAAAAATGTATTTGCGGTGTATGCAGAAAAGGTCCTGCATGACTGTAACATTTGTTGTAGTAATAAAGTAATAATGTAGTAATAATGAGAATAATATTTGTAATAATAAAAAGAAGATTGCTAGCATCTCAGCATGTAATCTTTTTTTTTGGATACAGAGCAAATGAATTTCAAATATTGAGTTTTTACTCTTTTTGGAAGAATTTATTTCAACATTCTTACATTGATTATTTCTTTGTAAATAGATTTTTTTATCTATCTATCTATCTATCTATCTATCTATCTATCTATCTATCTATCTATCTATCGGTCTGTCTGTCTGTCTATAAAATGCATGGAATATGTATTTATGTATGTGTTAAGCTTAAAGTTACTACTTAGAAAGTTGCTACTTACTACAAACTTTAAAGTTTAGAAACTTGCAGCAAAAACTGTTTCATAAAAATCTTTCACTTCTGATGCTTAATTTAAGGATAAACTGCTAAAAATGGCCATATTTTAACTCTGGGCCAGTGAAAATATTATGGCATGCAAAATCTGAACTACAGTTGAAACATCTAATTTTTTTTCTTAGTTTTATTTTCTTTTTATAATGTTTTGTAACACATTATTACAATTGTTTTTAATTTGTTCAGATGTTTCCAAACTGTAAAAATGATAAACTATTGCACAAGCCTTTCTTTCTTTCTTTCTTTCTTTCTTTCTTTCTTTCTTTCTGTGAGAATTACGTCCGCATACATGGAAAACCCTATTTTAAAAAAAAAGACAGAATTGCTTTGATAAATGAAGTGTAACGGACAGCACCTTTCTCCTGTGTCTCATAGATATTGTGCAGAATAAGGAATTTTACCTGAGTGCTGAGGTCAGGCCTCCATTTACATACGCAGCTTTGATCAGGCAGGTAAGAAACCATCATTGAGGTCTGCACCATCATTTCTGCTAAGACGGCCATCAAGCAGGATTTCTGAACAAACTGGAGATGAAGTTTAGTTAGACGTTTGTTTGTATCTTTCATCAGCTGCCATATGAGATACATGTTCCCCTTTTTAATTTATAGGCCATTTTGGAGTCTCCAGAAAAGCAGCTAACACTAAATGAAATCTACAACTGGTTCACTCGAACATTCGCGTATTTCAGACGCAATGCTGCAACGTGGAAGGTAACTGAAAAGATACAGTCTTGAACGGTTTCCTGTGCCTTGGATCAGTTTGTTAATTTATTCGGTGATCTCAGAATGCAGTTCGCCACAACCTCAGTCTTCACAAGTGTTTTATACGAGTCGAAAATGTGAAGGGGGCCGTTTGGACTGTGGACGAGCTGGAGTTTCACAAAAGAAGGCCACAAAAGATCACTGGGTAATTGCAAATCTCATTGCAAAGATTTCATTTGCACAGATTCCTCTGAGGTCATTGTTGCTAATGACACTGATGTCTGTTTCTTCAGATCACCTCTGGTGAAGAACATCCAGTCCAGTCTGGGTCAGAATCCCGCCCTGTCTTCTCTGCAGGTATGGAGTCATTCATGCACAAGCTACCGTTTTAATAGTTTGAGGTTGGTAAGATTCTTAATATATTATAAAATGTAATTTATTCCTGTGATGCAAAGCTGAATTTCCAGCATCATTACTCCAGTCTTCAGTGTCACATGATCCTTCAGAAATCATTCTAATATCTTTACTGTCACACTTTTGATCAATTTAATGCATCCATACTACATCCATACTTTGGAATGGTAGTGTATTTAACTTGTTTGTAATGTCAGTGTTATTTCCCTTGGTCTTAAAACTAGAGGTCGACCGATAGTGGATTTTGCCGATACCGATAGCTAGGTTGGACCACACTGGCCGATACCGATTAATTAACCGATAGTTTTTTAAATGGATACTGAACAAAAACTAAAATAATGCTTTATTAAAAAAACAGTACTGAACCATACTAGTAGTAGTAGTAATAATAATAAAAATGTTGAAATTAACACACTCTAACAAGGAACAATACTTACACAGCTTTCATTAATCTTAATGCTACAAATGGACTCTGTAATGACAGCAGACCCTTCTCAGCCGCTCCAGCAACGGACGCAACCCGGAAAACTATCGGCATGGATTTTTATAAATCGGTCGACCTCTACTTAAAACATTGTTTCTCCTCAGGCAGCGATGGTGGACAGCAGTCTGTCCCTATATGGCTCAGCTTCCATGGGAGCGTCGAGTCTGAAGGCTCTGGCCAGCGCACTGCATGAGGACATGAGTTCTCACGATCATGACGAGGGCTCCCACAGCGACTCCAGCCTGGAGCTCTCTCCTGTGCCCACACTGTGAGTCCACTCTCCTGCTTGTCCGACGTCACTCACATAAACCCTGAGAACATCTATCAGCCACTGACTGCTGTATTCAAAGATTAAAGGCATTGAAGTTATTTTGAGTAGAGTTAGTAAGATGGGGGAAGATGCCCCCTTAAGGTCAAAGTGCATTTACTTTTAGAATGTGCAGGATGATGATGATGCATCAGCCTGTGTGTTATTAGGGGAAATAAATAGAAACATTTGCTAAATTAATTGTCATAGGACAAAACAAAATAATAATAAAATTAAAGAAAAAACCTACCTGGAACAAGAGGAAAATAGAAATTAAATCATAAAAAACTTTTGATATAATTCTTATTAATAAATATAATTTTTATATATAAAGTGTCGTTAATGTAGAATACTAAATCAAATATTTAAAATTGTTTTGCCAATTTATTTGAATAATTAAATGACCAGTGACAAAAAGTAGAATCCGAGTAAAAAAATATTTATCTGAAAGGTAAATTTATTCTATGACTTACAAACAGGCAAATTAATATACACTTAAGTTGCCTATATTTTAACTGAAGATATGTCATAATGGCAACACTATGAATGCAAAATATTTTCACCCAATTAGCCTGTATGTTTTTAAATGTCTGAAATGCTAGTCTAATTTATGGGAAATATTGAATAACACCTCCATTATTGTGGGGCATCATCTTATCCTTAAGGTTTAATTTTACCTTTTTACTTCAAAATAAAAAATTTAAATAACTGTTCTTCCCCAACAGGGTTATTATAGTTAACTAAAATTAAAACCATACAATAAACATTTTCATTATTTAAATATGAACTGAAATAAAACCTTTCTAAAACCAACTGGTTTCAAAGGCAACATTTCTCATTTTAATTTAAATTTGATGTATTTAAATAACTAAAACTGAAATAAAAAAATGTATAAGAACTATAAAGATACTTAAGAGAAAAATAAAAAATACTAAAAACAACAAAATCACTAAAACGTTACATGTAAAATGAAAGCGGAAAATATAAAAATAAAATCTGATTCAAAATATTAATAAACACTAAAATAGTATCTCAATGATACTGAACTAACATTACTTTACAAATATAAAAAATGTGATGGATAGATTTTTTTAGAAATGAAAAATTATAATAAATATCTTTTATATAGAGTATACTTTCTTTCTTTCTTTCTATATATAATTATATATATATATATATATGTGTGTGTGTGTGTGTGTGTGTGTGTGTGTGTATGTGTATGTATAATGCATGAAATATGTATTTATATATGCTTTAAGTTTAAAGTTACTAAAAGCTTTTCAACTTTAATTTTACTTCAAAGTTCAATTTTAAGTTTAGAAACTTGCAGCAAAAAAACTGTTTCATAATTCTGTTTCACTTCTGATGCTTAATGTTAAGATAAGCTGCTAAAAATGGCCATATATTGTAGCTCAGGGCCAGTGAAAATATTATGGCATGTAAAAATCTGAACTACAGTTGAAACATCTGGATTTTCATCTTTGTTTCTTTTCTTTTTATGTTTTGTAACACTTTACTACTGCTTTTAAATGTGTTCAGTATTTTTGTGAGAATTACGTCCAAATCTAAAAACATTAATGTAATTCAATATAACACAATGTAATAGGTCACCGTTTTCCAGAGACAAAGTTAGATCAGTCAACCTCAAAACAGTTTCGCCTGTCAAAATCTCACAGATGTTGATATTCAGATTAAAAGACAAAATGAAAAATAGCACAGCGATGTGATGAGTTTTCTTACTGTTTGGTTTTGATCCTGGCTGACGTGAGCGCTCTGTGTTCACAGGCATCAGTCTCAAATCAAAGAGGAGCAGATGGAGGCCGAGGACTACAATGGCTCCATGTCTCCAGAGACAGAAGACCAGCACAGTCCAGACACCAACCACCACGAGCACGACTCGGCCTGCCAGCCGGGGTTCTCCTCGTCACCTCACTCATTCCACTGCTGAGATCCTCACCCATCCGTCGGGCCTCTGACAGCTGCAACTTTTCCTTTTGGGAACAACCGTTTATTTATTGTTTCGATGTACCTGTTTCTGTTGTATGCAGTGGTTTGACCTTACTGGTACTAAAGGGCTCCTCTGTGTTTGAAAATGTCGCCCATCAGCTTGCAGAGGACAAAAGAGGGCGCTGTAGACTACACGTCATCTTCGGTTTGTATGTTAAACACTATGGCACCTGAACTCCATCAACCGCTTTCCCTGTCAACTGAGGAAAATGAATTTTTAAGCTGTCTATGATGAGATATTTAGCTTTCCACAAAATCTATTCACTGCAGCTGTGAATGCTGAATGAAAAGCTCTTTATTGTTGATGCAAGTTTGAATCACCTCTGCCTCAAATACTGTAGGGTTAGTCAGCATCAGGCTTAAGTTCACGGGGCGCTGACGATATTTCGATGGGCGGCCGGCCCAGTGAGGCTGTAACATAGAGGACCTGACGACGGCCCCGGTAACGTGTGGCCTTAAATTTCGGGCTACTTATTGGTAGAATGGAAAACGAAATCGTGAATGTCTTTCTTTTTTACCTATGTTTTTTCAAGATGAAAAACAAAACCAAAGGGGAACATTTTATAACCAGCACTTGATGAATGTTTTTTCAATTGTAGTTTTTGATTTGTTTTTCACTTAGTGTGTACTGTATTTTCATTATCCAAAACATTTTCGCAAAGGAAATTCACAACGGTCCCAATCATTCGGTTACTAGTAAAGCTGAACCAAACGTTTTCTTTAATATTTGAGTTCTTTCTTTTTTTTTTTTTTGGGGTAAGTTTTTCGCTGTTATCGGAAGAATCAACAGTTACCAAAGATTGTGAAAGATGTTTTGATGTTGTGTACCCTGTTTACATTGTCCGTTTTGATATGGCCAAGACTAAGAAGTCTTCATTCGATGAGTATAGGATGCGTTTAATGTCAAACTCGTGACATTTTGAGCATTTTGTAACCGTAATCATTTGATCTGACATCTAGTAATTGTACCACAGAGAAAAAAGTAGATAAGGAAATAATGAATAATTGTTGACTGAGTAACTTGTTACACATGTCCAAAAGAAATATATGAATCAACTGTCAGTTTGTTCAATAATTCTGAATAAATGTCCTTATGATTAATACATTCTTGTATGAAAATGTGAAAAAATTGTGGTGTCGGCTTTTTCCATTATAAATAATTATTTAAATGTATAAATTCACTTTTTTTATTTACGCAAATATAAATATATGAACAGTGCATTAAATGCACAACAAAAGGGTACAAAATAAAGTTAAACATTAGACTAATCCAATCTGAGGTGTATGAATATGTATAATACACACACCTCTCTGATTTAAAGTCTGATACATGATGATGGTGGTAAGTGAATAGAATAGTGCATTAGAACTGAAATAATTCACATCATGCATTCAGATTTGGTACCATGACTTTACATTTATTATATTTTTCACTTGTGCATACACTGAAAAAATAACATGGTAATAAAAAAAAAACTTTTCTTATCAAAATCCTTCCATGTAGTCTTTTTTTTTTTACTTTCCAAGTCAGCTGCATGTGTGAAAATATATTACTACATAAAAAGATCAATAAGAAAATACAGAATACAATATATTAAAGTCATAGACGTGTCCTACAATCTGTCAAAGACAGAAATAACTTGGCGATAAAGGTAAGTAAAATAGATGGCACAGCTTAAAGTAACTGACTGAGTACATGGCCACGTCTTTGGTTATAAACAGCTTCTGGAGATCATTAAATCATTATGCAAAGAATGAAGGTGGAAACGTCCACCTGTCCAATCAGTTTAAAGACTGGTTACATTCCAATATAATGTTCTACTACACAATATGGTAGGCAATGGTACAGCATGATGCATGACGGTCAGTTGACAAAGCTATGGGTTGTATATGATGTGGATGGTTATGAACCACTGTCTGCCTTATTTTATATTTACATAAATATGAACAGTGCGTGAAATACACAACAAACGGGGACAAAATAAAGTTCCTTCATACTCTAAAAGTAACCAGACTCCCTCTGGGTAATTATCACATGACCATCAGCCTTCCATTATGACATCATACTACATGACATTTAAATCTTCCTAATACTGGAACTCCAGCAGAGCACAACAGCTGCTCAGCGTCACGACTACGCCATGTCTGGTCCTCCATCAGTTTCTCCATCTCAAACGCTCAGTAACTTTCCCTATCATTCGCAGACACCGGGCCAGAATCAGAAACTACAGAAGCTTGTTCCACCAAAGGATTAAAAACAAAGGTAATTGAGTTTTTCACACAATTTGGACTTTTTCTCTCAATTCTGAGAAATAAAGTCAGAATCGCAAGATGTAAACTCAGAATAGTGAGACATAAAAGTCAGAATTACAAGATAGAAACTCAACATTGTGAGACAGACACAGAATTACGAGAAAAAAGTCAGAATTACAAGATAGAAACTCAAAATTGTGAGATAGACACAGAATTATGAGAAAAAAGTCAGAATTACAAGATAGAAACTCAGAATTGAGATATAAACAGAATTACGAGAAAAAAGTCAGAATTTCAAGATAGAAACTCAAAATTGTGAGATATAAAAATTGTGATATAAACAGAATTACGAGAAAAAGTCAGAATTTCAAGATAGAAACTCAAAATTGTGATATAAACAGAATTACGAGAAAAAGTCAGAATTTCAAGATAGAAACTCAAAATTGTGATATAAACAGAATTACGAGAAAAAGTCAGAATTTCAAGATAGAAACTCAAAATTGTGATATAAACAGAATTACGAGAAAAAGTCAGAATTTCAAGATAGAAACTCAAAATTGTGATATAAACAGAATTACGAGAAAAAGTCAGAATTTCAAGATAGAAACTCAAAATTGTGATATAAACAGAATTACGAGAAAAAGTCAGAATTTCAAGATAGAAACTCAAAATTGTGATATAAACAGAATTACGAGAAAAA
Source organism: Sinocyclocheilus anshuiensis (assembly GCF_001515605.1). NCBI lineage: Eukaryota > Metazoa > Chordata > Actinopteri > Cypriniformes > Cyprinidae > Sinocyclocheilus > Sinocyclocheilus anshuiensis. Next base: position 1,549,267 of record NW_015558695.1, on the reverse strand, counting down.
GTCAGAATTTCAAGATAGAAACTCAAAATTGTGATATAAACAGAATTACGAGAAAAAGTCAGAATTTCAAGATAGAAACTCAAAATTGTGATATAAACAGAATTACGAGAAAAAGTCAGAATTTCAAGATAGAAACTCAAAATTGTGATATAAACAGAATTACGAGAAAAAGTCAGAATTTCAAGATAGAAACTCAAAATTGTGATATAAACAGAATTACGAGAAAAAGTCAGAATTTCAAGATAGAAACTCAAAATTGTGATATAAACAGAATTACGAGAAAAAAGTCAGAATTACAAGATAGAAACTCAAAATTGTGATATAAACAGAATTACGAGAAAAAGTCAGAATTTCAAGATAGAAACTCAAAATTGTGATATAAACAGAATTACGAGAAAAAGTCAGAATTTCAAGATAGAAACTCAAAATTGTGATATAAACAGAATTACGAGAAAAAGTCAGAATTTCAAGATAGAAACTCAAAATTGTGATATAAACAGAATTACGAGAAAAAGTCAGAATTTCAAGATAGAAACTCAAAATTGTGATATAAACAGAATTACGAGAAAAAAGTCAGAATTACAAGATAGAAACTCAAAATTGTGAGATCGAAACAGAATTACGAGAAAAAGTCAGAATTTCACAATAGAAACTCAAAATTGTGATATAAACAGAATTATGAGAAAAAGTCAGAATTTCAAGATAGAAACTCAGAACTGTGATATAAACAGAATTACGAGGAAAAAAGTCAGAATTTCAAGATAGAAACTCAGAATTGAGATATAAACAGAATTACGAGGACAAAAGTCAGAATTTCAAGATAGAAACTCAAAATTGTGATATAAACAGAATTACGAGGAAAAAAGACATAATTTCAAGATAGAAACTCAGAACTGAGATATAAACAGGATTACGAGAAAAAGTCAGAATTTCAAGATAGAAAAGATGTAAACTAACAGAACTACGAGAAAAAAGTCAGAATTACAAGATAGAAACTCAAAATTGTGAGATCGAAACAGAATTACAAGAAAAATTCAGAATTACAAGATAGAAACTCAGAATTGTGAGATATAAACTTAAAAATTCAAGAAAAAGGTTAGAATTGTGAGATAAGTCGCAATTACCTTTACTCATTTTCATTTATACATTTTTTTTTCAGTTGTGGCTGAAATAAGTTTCCAATAGAAACCATGGCACCTCCTTTCCAGTTAAAAGGACAAAAACACACTGAAATTTGGCTTCTGAATAAAATAAACATTTTCAACCATAACTGTGTATGTGTATGTCAGTGTATGTCAAAACTCAAAAACCAAATTGACATCAATATTTCTAAACTGATGATTGTCATATTGCGGAGACTGTTATCTGTGCAATTCAGAAGTTTGAGTGCATATAACAGATTTATTTTATTCATGGGTCAATAACAGTGCTTTATATTTTTGAAAACCCCTGCTGCCAGGGTTGTTTAACAATCTTAGTGATTGTATTTCATAAAGTCATTTACAATCCCATGAACACCAAAACAGCTCTATAAAGGCAAAACCACAACAGACTGCTGGCTTTAGTTTGGTTACATTCTGTAGTATATTTTGGTTTGAATGTGTTTTGGCATCATGTTAGCCAACAGTAAAGCCCTTGTCTTTGCCGAAAAGTCTTAAACTTGACAGAAGGTGCAACATTACAGTCTCGTGGTGTGCGGCAGTGTACGTGCAGATAAACTATCCTCCTCGTCCCCGGGGCCCTAGCGTCTCTGTGGTGCCAGCATTACTTTGTTAATGAAGTTGACGATGGCAGTCGCAGGCTGTTCGGGATCCAGCTCTGCAAAAAGATGGCACACATTCTCCGCCACGCTGCCGGGCTTCTTGGCAACAAAACCAAATACTCTGAGAGGAGACAGAGAGATACGCGAATGAGCGACTGGGGATAAAATATCAGTCTTGCAATCCAAATGAAGAGTGAATGGACAGACAGGATGATCGGTACTATGGTAATATAAGAGTAAATTAACATGCACATAAGCACATAATCAGTTTCCTATCAGGAGCAACATAGAGGAAACAAGCTGTCTGAACAGTCCAGACGACACGCATATCATTTAGACTTACTTAGAGGTCGTGCTGTCTGAGTTAGTCCACCTACGGCAGCAAGAGGGAGACAGAGACAAGACTGAGGAACAGACTCACACACACACACACACACACACACACACACACACAAAACACTCTCACACACGGGACGCTGCAGACACACATGAACATGCTCTCAATCTGAGGACAAACACATACTCTACACGAGTACTGTGCATATTTAGTGTAATCTTGTGGTTGTAATATATTTGTGCTGCATGTGAATTCCATTCTGATACATTTCCTATTGCAATGTGAAATCGAGCTCATGTAGCTAGAAGTATTTGATTTCATTTACTTGTGTAGAGTATGCTTTGGATGTAACACACAATGCTTTGAGGCTTCATTTTGGAGGTCTACGTCAAATCATATTTTGTAAATTGTAACTGAGAAGCTGTTTTTAAAGGAATAGTTCACCAAAAAATGACAAGTTTCTGTAATACATCAATAATTAAAACAAAACATCTTCAAACCATTGCTTCTGGCTAAAATATGAGTACTCTATCTATAATATTGCTTTGGCCAGTGAAAAAGTTGTCTTCTGGATCAAGAGAGAAACATGCACAAATGTGTCGGTGGATTTTGATGAGACATTTTCACTGGAGGAAGGGTTATTTTGGATTATGAACTCGTATTTTGGTCAGAAGTGATGGTTTAAAGTTAAAAACGTCTTGGGTTTGTTTCTTTTCATTTTTCTCTTCACAATGATAGACTGGAGTCATGTGGATTATTGTGATGTTTTTATCAGCTGTTTGTATTCTCATTCTGACGGCACCCATTAACTGCAGAGGACCAAGAGAAGTAATGCAAAATTTCAAAAAAAAAAATCTATTCCCATGAAGAAACAAACTCATCTACATATTGTTTGGCCTGAGGGTGAGTACATTATCAGTAAATTTTCATTTTTGGGTGAACTATTCCTTTAAGTTTGCTCATAGGCACATACATTTTTTGGGGCTCATGCAAGTAAAAAATGCTCTTTCCTGTAACATCTGGTTTAATGTTATTGCCTCAAATTCTTTAGATGCAAGACTGGTAGCTGTGTGCCATGAAAGAGCGTTAACAACATAAAAATCACAGAGCCCAAACAATTTACAGGGTTCAAAGTGATGGTTTAAGAAAAGAAAAGTGTTTTGTCTGCACAGGGTGGGTTTGCGTTTCAAAGCCCCAAAGCTTGTTTTACATAAAACTGGAAATATACACACATAAATGATAAAAAAAACAAAAAAAAACATTTATGCACATACTGCACACACAGACAGAGCAGCCCACACAAAATCATGCACTATCTGATTAAAATTTAGAGCTACTACTAGTTCTAGGCAGGCAACTGTTAAAAGAAAAGAAAAGAAAAGAAAAAAACAGCAACACAATAGAAAAAAAAATACTAAATGTAATACTAAAATAAAAGAAAACAAGGACAAAACAAAGCAAAACAAAACATAAAACAAAAGAGCAAAGTAAAACAAAACATCAAACAAAAAATATAAATCAAATGTAGAAAAAAATCCTCATATATCAACAACAAAAGAAAACAAAAGTAAAACAAAGCAAAGAACAAAATAAACCAACCAACCAAACAAAAAAACATTACACAAAAAAAAAAACAATTAAAAGGAAAAAAAAAACTCCGATATTGAAAGCAAAACAAAATAAAGAAACAAAAACAAAATCCTCCTATATCCACATTTTCCTTTGTGTATTTGCATTAACGGTTTAATTAATGGTAATTAATTGTAATTGCATAGGATGTGGAATGCACTGCAAACTTTGCATACTGTTGTACAACACACTTTAATATAAAATAATGTAATAACAAATAACCACGTTTGAGAAAACGTAGAGTAGATATATAAACCACACTTGTACACCAGTCCTTGTACACCAGTTCGCATTTTTGCCACCGCAATCTCACCTCCTGTCTTGTGGGTCCATACTGCTGAAAGTCACGCTGTTGATTGGATAATGTCTCCTGAAAAACACCCTGAAAACCCCGACCTCTCATAGTCAAACTCAGTGTGACAGTCTGTCCTCACATTTCCACATGTTCATTGAAAACTGAAAAATGATATGGTTATACTTATAGAGAGAGACGAGTGGGTGTACCTGCGCTGACTGTCTGTCAGTGTAATGCCCTGGGCTGACACCTTAAAGTGGACCACTGTCGCAGAGGGCCGAGGGCTGCGTGACATTGTGGCCCCTGTGGCCTTAGCGATAGCCTGGGGTCCCGTGAGAGACTCGGTCTCAACGGAGTTCAGGTACAGCACATTGCAGGCTGAGGAGAGACGTCAGAGGTTATAGACGTTACAGTAAGAAGTAACACATGAGGACAGATGTGCTGGTTCACACTCACCTGCTCCCTGTTTCAGAAGGTCTGCAGCTGTACTCATGTTACTGACTGGCTGAACCTCCACGACTTCACCTATTGGGTCTGAGAGTGTGACATCATGATTTATAGACCAGTCTCTGAGATTCAAACACTGGCAGTTGTGATCTTGTAATCTTGTGATCATATCTGTTTACACTATGGCTAAAAAGTGTGGGAATTTTTATTCTTATTTTTTTGGTTTGTTTTTGAAAGAAGTCTCTTAAACTCAACAAGGCTGCATTGATTTGATAAAAAAAAAATACAGTGAAAGTAATATTGTGAAATATTTTTACAAATTATATCTGTTTTCTTTTTAAATATATTTTAAAATGTAATTAATTCCTGTGATGCAAAGCTGAATTTTCAGCATCATTACACCAGTCTTCAGTGTCACGTGATCCTTCAGAAATCATTCTAATATGCTGATTTACTGCTCAATTTATTATTATTATAAATTTTGAAAACAGTTATGCTGTTTAATATTTTTTTGGTAACCGATACATGTTTCAGGTTACTTTGAATGACAGAAAGTTCAAAAGAACAGCAATTATTTAAAATATATATCTTTATAACATTATAAATGTATTAAATGTCACTTTTGATCAATTTAATGCATCCTTGCTGTATTAAAGTAATAATTTTCTTTAAAAACAATTGGAGCTGTATGTATAATATACACATGTATATAACATTTTAGAGCTGTATGTACAGTATAATATACAGTACTAAATGGTAATGTATGCATAATATTGTGTATTGAGTATGTGTTTGTCCTCATTTTTCTCTATATTTTTTTAGTTTAGCTGTCTGTCTAAAAATAACTCCTACTGCAAAATAATACAATAGACAATAAATAAGACAAAAAATAGATGACACATTATGTATATTATCTATAACTTATCTATAACTATAATCTTTTATCTATAACATTGCCATGCAAAAAAAACATACAGTCCAAGCAGTGTAGTCTGATTCACAAACATGATTCTTATGACAGTAAAAAAAAAAAAAAAAACTTCTGTCAAAGTGTAGTTGAACACAGGTGCAAGGAAGTAAAATCAATAAATTTAATAAAAAAATATTGTTTTGTATAGTATGTAGTAAGAATCTACAGAATGCAGAATATTATGGAAACTAATGTGTTGTAGTTTAATGAAAAATACTTTTGAGTTGTTTTAAAGCATTCATTTCTTGCCTTACAACTCCTCATAAACTCTAACCCCACAATGAGCGTATGTTGTGTCTGTGCTTTCATCGTTCAGAGATATCTCAGCGTGGTGTTGACGTGTGGCGTTTTGTTTACCTTTCTCTGGGATGCGGAGGGCACAGGGCAGAGAGATAGGTGTAATCGAATGCTGATACACCAGTGCTGAAAGACTCCCTACCAATGACAAAACACACACAGAGGACTTCAATACTTAGCTTTCATAACACTTCAACTTTATTTACCTTTAAAACTGATGTGCCAGATTGCAAAAGCCCCAGAATGTAGCCAGACGGCAACTAATTGCAAGCATAAAAAAACTTTTTGGCTTTCTAATATAAAAAAACAAATGCTACATCAAAGATATGAGCTTTATCTCTACTTCTACAACTCAAGGTTGTCCGTTCGCTCTTTTTATGAAACAGCGTTCTGAACTATTTGGCATATTCAGCACTCTGCTAGAGTACATGACGGAGATATCTTGGAGATTGGACAGTATTGCTGTCTGAATACCTTGCATGCATTGAGCAAACTGATCCCCCCCTCAGATATCTCAGGAAAGTGCAAACCCATTTTCACACAAACCTAAGCTCAACTTTCAAACAGCTTTATTCAGGCTGGCTGTTCTATTAACTCCAATTTTGTACTCAGATATTGGTCTTCCAGATCAGGTTTAGGACCACAAGAATTTTCTAACATCTTCATAATAAAATGTCAGGTTTGGAATGACACGAGGGTGATTAAATGATGACAGAATTATAATTTCTGGGAGAATTATCCCTTTAAGATGAACCAGGACTAAGCTTAATCAGTTTTTGGCGAGCCAACCCGTAGACTTTCATAGAGAATTCCTAAACTGCTCACCAAAGTAGGGCTCATTTTGACAGCCCTTAATCTTCACTCCTCGAGGCCCTGTCTCAATCAGGAAGTGTCGAACCAGCTGTTCCAGAGGGTCTCCTCCTGCTAACAGACAGGAAATTATATCTTTAATGCAGACTATGATGCTAATATTGATTGTATGCCAAATCATGACAACCCTTCGAAATATTGCACTTCAGTTGTGATTAATGGACATTTAGATAAACACATATCTCTGTTTAAAAGCAAAAGTCACACAAAACATTTTCAAAACAGTTCTCAATGCTTTCTCAATTAAACATTTAGTTAAATTGTACAAAAATAAACAGTGCACTTGGTCCAGTATTAATTATGACAATAAAATATTCAAGACAATGAAAAGCTAAAATTCAAAGTTTGTCATGACTTTGCTTTTGTAGCTAAAAATTAGTCACAATAATTTCACAGAATTCATTTTAATTCTACTTACATTTAAATTTGAATTGCACTTCTACTTTGTGTTTGCTGCCTCAATTCAAATTGGCAATGGCATTCTCAGTTCAAATCTGGATAGAGCACAACCCTATCAACCAATTTGTTTGTCCAATCAAAGACAATCGTCATTATTTTTGAAATTCTGTTTGGTCCAGAAATGACGGTGCAGTTGTGTGTTTCCTGTGCAGACAGAGAGCTTTGGGAGCAACACTGAAGCAAGATAAATGCTTGTGTGGAAATGCCTGCAGATGTGGCGTACCTTTGCTGCTATGGTTATTGACTTTGGGGGGTGGGCTGGCAACTTTCAGGGCCAGACCGTAGGCCCCCTGGAAAGAGTTACTGTCTCGGATGAGGAAGGCCCCTGGCTCTCTTTCCTTCAGTGCTGCTATAGCTGTTGAACAGAGACAGGACAGTTTAATGAGACATCGCTATTTAAAAAAAGATCCAAGCATATGGAACAACAATCTGTTGCAGCATGTGCAAAAACACTACAGCACAAAAGTAAGCATCATTATTAGTATTGCTCATTCTGAGGGTTATGAAAAGTGCAAGGATCACTAATAAGACATGGCTGCGATTGCACAAGCAAAACGGTTTATGCAAAGATCAATAGCAATCAGCAATAATGCTGGGTATTTATTGATTGACATGTCCTGATTTCAATTTTGATTCGATTCTAATTCATTTTTGGGATATTTTTGGAAGGCAACTCAATAGCCACATCTTGCCATTATTTTGCAGTATACTGCAATTTTGTTTTACAAATGTAGATTGTTCTTATTAGCAGCTGGCCTGGAAGGCATCTCTAAACTGCATTTAGTTTTATACAGTTAAATTAAAAGACAACAGTGGTTGTCTCACCTTGCTCTCTGGAGATGCCAGGTTTATACCAAAATCGAGAGCTGTCCTGCACAAATTTCACACTGACACGGCTGCCCATCTCACCCTCCACACCAAGTTCTCCCTGTCCAGCGGACACAGTCAGCTCTCCTACTGAAGGTGAGAATGTAACGTGGTGTTGGCCAGAGGGCTGATGACTCATGGATGCCCTCAGCGATCCAGACCTCCCATTGGGTGAGCCTGACAGGCCGGATGGGCGGCGTTTCTCAGGGAGGGGAGGCTGTGGGACGGAGGCGGCTGGGCACCCTGAGTAGGAGCCTGGTGGAGGAGATGGGGTGGAGCAGGCTGGAGAGATGGGAAAGGTGGGAGTGGAGCTGGGGCTGCCGTCCATACTGTGTCCTGCAGGAAGTGAGGTTTCAGAGCCCAACATCAGCTTCCTACCCAGTGTCGCAAAACCAGGCATTGGGGTTTCAGGGGAAGAAGAGCTCTCGTGTTCGCCAGTGGGCAGCTGAGGGGACGCAGGGGCAGAAGAAGCAGAAGGGGTGTCTGGTTCAGGAGATGGTGATACTCCATTGCTCTGCGAGTGAGCTGGGATGGACTCGGACGGGATGGGAGAAGAGGGACCTGGTGAGCGTGCTGGTTTAACAGTCTCAGTTGATTGTGGTACCATTTCCCCTGTGGGTGGCACTGTAGCAGCAGTAGGTGAGCTGTTTGTTTGCGAGTGGGTGGATTCTGATGAAAGTGTTAAAGGGGTGGATTGTTCTGCTGAGATTTGTGGGGTGGAAGGTGTCGTTGGCGAGGAATGGGCAGAGAGTTGTTTGGCAGTGGTGGGTGTGGCAGGAAAGGGGTGTATCTCAGGAATCGCTTGACTGGAAGAAAGTACAGTTTGCCGAGACCCCGGACTGGTACTGGTGGACTGTAGGGCAGGTGGGTGCGTCCTGTTGTGGGAGTGGGCCGAACTGCTTTCACTGTTCACCTCTCTTGACTCATACTCACGGACACTCAGGCTAGGACTGAAAATGGAAGAAGAAATCAACACAATGTTAACTAAAGTCAGCAGGTAAAATTTTCATCTACTGTAGGAGTAGCCAACTGTGCTCCTGGGAGCTACCAGACTACAGATCTCCAACCCCACTCCAACACACCTGCTGTTATTTTCAGGTAACCCTGACCACCTTAATTAGCTGGTTCAGTTTTGTTTGAAGGGTTGGAGATTAAGGTTCAGGTGGTTTAGGTGTGTTGAATTAGGGTCAGAGATAAACTCTGCAGGAGTAACCCCACATCTACTTATAAATTCAGTTACCTCTCCTGGGTCCGCAAGGGGCTGCTTGTGTGGACTGATGTTGGAGGTCCTGAAATATCAGAGGGTGTTGAACATGGGGCATGTGGATCTCGATGTGTCCGCCGCAGGGAACCATGGGTAATGTGACTACGCCAGCCTATGCTATCTGCACCAGGGCAATCTGATAGGGATAGCATGCAGACTGATGAAAAAATGTGATCATGCACAGATGAAACTGAACGCAGATGAAGGGCATACACATTTCTTTAATATAAGATGATGAAAACTTGTTTGCAAAAGCTTCTAATTTAAAGACAGTCCAATACACTGTAATAAAAGACTTTAATTGTATCTGTCAAGTCATTTCTCACCTGTATTTGTATCAGAGGTGTACTGCTGAGGGTGGAAGTCTGTTTGGTTATCTGTAGGTCCGCTGGCATGGTGCACTGGGCCAGGGCAGGAGGCGGAGGGAGGTGGAAGAGGGGACGTGGACTCAGACTGGTAACCCGAGGCATAGCCACGACTCTCTGAGGGTGACGGCTGGTAGGGGGAGCAGGGGCACGTCTGGTGTGGTGTCTGGTATCCACTGGAACTGCTGCTGTATTTGAGATCCAGATGGGCATGAGAGTGGGACCGGGAGGGTTCAGGGTATGCAGGATGGCCTGCGGGAAGTGGATCGAAGTTAAATGCTGGTAATTCATGACCGTGAGGCCCGTAGGGGGATACGGTAGCCCTTCTGTGCCAGTATTCTGCCTCTCGTTCTCTCTCCCACTGAAGTTCTGCTTCTCGGTCTCTTTCCCAGTGCAGAGACATTTCTCTGCCCCTTCTTAGCCCTGCCTCCCGGTCCCATACCTCTGCCCCTCTTTGCATATCAGCCTCTCGGCCCCGTCTTAACCCAGTATCCCGGTGAAGCTCTGCCTCCCTCTCCCAGTGTATTCCCTCCTCTCTGTCTAAACGGAGGGTGTGGAAATCTTCTCGCCGCAGACAGCAGTCCCGACAGGGGCAGCCAGGTGTCACTAGGCCATCTATCATCATGACATCGTGGTAGGGGCCGCTGGGTTTTGGGTGGTGTGGATGGTTGTGGTGGTGGTGGGGGTATGGAATGTACTCGTCCGCACTACAGAGAAGTCGGGGAGACAGACTATGTGGATGGGGACTGATCTCTTGGGATGGATATGGACACAGGTGGCGTGATGGCCCATCTAAGCAAGTGCGATGAAGGTAGTGCTGTGGACCTTGTTGGCGGTCCCAGAGCAGATCTGGTGGCGGCAGGGATTGGTGAGGATGGGCACTGTGGTGTTGGCAAAGCCCTATGACGGATGGCACCCCTGGAGAAGGAGCCCCTGTGTGTCCATTAGTGTTGGTGGGACGATCAAGGCAGTACCCATTGGATAAGTGGTGGAGTCCATCGCATCCAGGCTCAGCACAACGCTGGGATCGGTAGCCCAACCGACATGAGCATGAACGGCCTAACCTCAGTGACCCAGTCCTTTCAGAAGGCAAAGAATCACCGTCATCCAAAATGGCTGTTTCTCGGTCACGATCCCTCCCTCCATCACCTTCAATCCCACCCAGCAGGCGCTCAAGCTCCTCCCTCTCTTGCTGAGTAGGCGGGGCCTGTCGAGTCGGCTCATCGAGCCGGTCAGGTGGGACGGATGAGTGTCCAGAATCAGTGCTAACAGACAGAAGTTGACTTGGACGCTCCTCAGAGCTCCTTGCAGGGCTACCATTGGTGGACGGCAGGGAGGTGGAGCCTGCAGCGCGGTGCTTTTTTACCTGAGCGTACAGGCTGCCATCTAGAGGCCCACGTGTGTGTGCGATATCTGGAGGGATGTATGAGAGTTGTTTTTTAATCAATGTTTAGTGCAAGAAAGAATGTAGAGGTCCATATTTTGCCTTTTTATATTTCCCTAAAGCCAATTTAAAAATATTATTCAAGGTTTGCAGCAAAAACAGTCATAATTTAGTTTCAGATTCACATTATTTTCCTTTTACAAGTTACATATATTATGACAGAGTTTTTTTTTTACAACATTACAGGACATAATACATTATTTACTTGAAAAAGTAACTCATGTATCATGGTGAACATTCAAAATGCAAACAGCAATCTTATTAAATAACATGTGACGTATGCTCATTTACTGTTGAACAAACACTGGTTATGATTAAAAAAACACCTCTGTCAAGGTGTCAATGTGTAAACCTGACCATTTGTTAATGTGCTCATGGTTGTGATGGTCCCATGGTTATTTCTGAATCTCGTTTTTGCCTCTTAGTTTCAATAATCTGATCTGGCAAGATGTTGTAAACATTGTAGAGAGTAGTATCAAACTTTTATTTCAAAATAAAAAGGAAAGTCCTGTTTAAAATAATAGAGTATGTTCCCTTTGAAGGCTTGAATAAACACCAGTATGTGGTTGTATGAATGAATAGTTGTACCATCTAGGCTGTCCTGATGTCTCTGATTGAAGTTCTCATAAGAGTCCCAGCGTACCACCGGATCATTTGTGTTATAGTCCACGCTGACAGCTGGATCATTCCTCTGGCTCACCCTCCCTGGATCAAACACACACACACACAATAAAATTACAACCAAGTACATTTGCATTATAACACAGTTAAAGACCACATGATATAATAGCACCCCGCTGTTTCAATGGCAAATGTTGTGCATCAGCTCAGGAAAGAAAATTTTGTTTGTCAAACAATTTCATGGTCCCTTAAACTGCAAACAGTTAGTAAGAACTTTATCTGCAGTTTGATTAAGGATTTGATGTTACCTTTGATTTTCTCAGGCCCAGATGAAAACACAAATTCCACTGTGGCATCAGAGGGAAATCTGTCATCTACAGGAAACAGTGGGAACAGAGATTGTTAATCATTGGGAAAACAGAAGACCCTTGCCAACTAATAATATTTGTCATTAATAATGGGCTTTGTATATAATATCCTCTCCATACTACACACTTCATAAATATGTTTTTGATTATAACGATGATTAATATCTAGGAATTTTCCCAGAGTTTTACAAGCAATTAAAGTTGCCTCCCATGCTTGTATGTAAGCCCACAGAGAATCTAGTGTCACGTGAAAATCTGTATCTCATCTCAATTACGCAGCTGTGGTGCGCAGGTGTAACCCAATGGGAACGAGGGTGATAATTTACGGCACAGCTAAAAGAACACAGACCACCGAAATAAAAAGCACATCGTAAAAAACCAAGCTCAGCTGATATCCCAAAGCCATTTCAGCTCAAGGCGGTTAGAGTTGGACAGGCGGCTCTGGTTTTATTGTAAAAATGTATGAGCTTGGCATATGATTCTTGGCTTGTTACATTAAGAATGTACCTGAACAAGCTTCATCCAGTTCCCCTTTGCCGAACCAGAGCTGAGCTCCATGAATGGTGCACGTATGAAACTGCAGTCGAAACACAGAGTCCCTCTCAGCAGACTGAACCCGCCTGTGATAACACTTTACCTACAGGAAAGAAAAAGAGACCATAAAAGTGACAGAGAGCGAGAGAAAGAGATTAAAGTGATGGAAATGCCTATGGTTTTGACAGTTGTAATATATCAGGGTCAGATAAAAACAGCCCCACATACCATGATGTCTCCTTTCAGCAGCAGTGCAGGCTCAATTGTAACAATCAGCCGTCTGCTCCCAGAGCCCTGCAGATCACTACAAAAAAAACTTACACAGTTTGCAAAAATACTCTTTAAACTAGATTTATTATTTATTTATTTCCTGAAGAAGATATGAAGGGTTAAACACCCCACTTCATAATGCTAGGTAATACTTAGTACTTAATACTGTATTAAATGGCATAGTGGTGCCTGTCCTAGCAAACACCATTAATTGTGCTTTAAATTGTGTAAATGTCTCCAATAGAGCCTCACTCACTATATGCCAGAAGTGTAGACAAGCTGCATGGACTGATAGATCTTCAGGAAAGGGAAGAAACCTGTCAAGAGAGTGAGGAAAAAGTGAGATATGAAGGAGGAATTGGCGAACTCCCTGTGTCTCTCTCTCCTCCACTGCAAAAGATTAAAAACAAACTTGAAATGTGTGTGAATGTGAAGGAGGTTTGCTTAAAGAATACATATGTTCTCACACAGCCACATATTACCTCAGTGACCTCATCGAGGGCTTATGCATGAATGAAGTCAGGGAATAATGTCATGAAAATATTCACTCACCTCCATCTTCCTGGAAGTTGGGGATGGTAGGAATGAGGACCTGATGGAGGAAGAGTGGACTGCTGTTCATTTTGATGGCCCCTGAGAGCAGCCCTCCAAAGTAATAGATATACCTGCAGAGACATCAGAGTTAACAATGCAAAAAAGTATGTAAAGTTCACAAAGATCAATAAATTAAAAGGGATGTACCTGTTCTGAGAGGGTTGGAGTGTGGATGAGACTTTATCTTCACAAAACTTCCTCATTGCCAATGTGCTGAGGGCCTGATCTGCCCTGTGTGCACAAATGCAGTTGAGGACATAAGAAAAAAACCCATCAAAGACAGATGCTTGTTAATTAACCAGAAAGCCCCCCAAAAATATTTCTTCCAGTATTTCTGCTGTAATTACGTATGACAAAACTCCTTGTTTTTACACTTTTTCATGTACACTTCTTCAACCGGGAGATATATTACATATTCCAACCACTATACAATTGATATAACAGAAGTTTCAAGAACTCTGTGTTCTTCAATAAAAACAAAAGATGTTGAGGGGAAAAAAATAAAAATAAATATGATTGCCATTTACATTTTTTCATGACCTTTTTTAGCATTTAAATTCAGTTAGATTATTTTAATTATATTTGAATTCAGATTAAATCAATCAATGTGTTTAAAGTCATTTATATAAAGGCCGTGCTATGTAGAATGGCTGAACTTACCCTGCTGATATTTTGCTGTAATGCATGTAGGCAGCAATGATAACACCTGTCTTTCCTTTGTTGCCCTGAAAAACAATCAATACTAATCAATACAACTGCTACAGATATGATTTGCACTTCAAATCTGTTCCAAATGAAGAAGACATTAGGACAGTCAGGCTTTGAAAAGCTTAACGATTTGAGTGAAAGCTAGGCATGTAACAATGCGATACGATACGATACGATTCACGATACTGATTTCACAATATGATTTTCTCATGATTTTTTTGAACAAAATGAGATTTAAGGCAAATTATTATTTCTCAGACAAAATGCTGCACATTTCTTTGTGAAATTACAATATGTCAAGTAACAAAACTAAATTGAAATTTTAAAACAAATCCCGAACAAACAAATAAATGAATTAATAAAATGTACTAAAATAATAACACAAATGAAAGAAATTTCTCTGTAATCTGAAACTAAGGCTTTGCCTGTGCTCTTTCTATTCAAAATGGGAGCATTTTAATCACAAACCAAACAAAGATGTTGCATACATGCAGCATGAGCAGTTTTTAATGCGATTTATTTAACATCTCAGCCAACTTATTCAACCGCATTTTTTTTTTTATCAAGTTTCAACCGGCTCGGGTGCTTCATTACATCCCTAGCGAAATCTAATTTGAAAAATGAACATGCTTTTCACAATAAACAGTTTTTAGCTTGTTTTCAAGCAGCTGCTAGGGTGTTAAGTGTGGTTGCTTATATATTTTGGTATTTTGGCGAGTTTGTGTAAAAACCGATAATGATGATCCAACTTGAGCTTCAGTGGAAGAACATCTGACCATCTGAGCATTTCTTTGTTTTAAAATATAAAAAGTCTTAAACTCTTACTTCCATATTTAAATGGGATTTACATCCCAGACTTTTGGGTCCTGCTAAAGATCCAAAACAATTCAATATGTATTAGTGCTTTCTAATCTCTTACTCTTTGCTTTTTCGTTGCCGTTTTAAACATCTCGCATAAAACTAAAAGCTTGTCAAATCAGACTTCCTCTCAGACCTGTCTTCATGTTATCATCTGTGGCGATGCTCCACAGGGTGGTCCTTAAGGGTCACGTCAGCACCCTTTAGTAACCTGTGACCCTGACATGAACCGTCCAAAGACTACAATGACTTCTGACCTTACAGTGCAGAACGACCACATGCTGGGGGTCGGAGTTCAGCCAGTTCTCCATGGTTTTGCACATGGCACAGATCTTATCCAGAGGAGGAGCGTGCATATCTGGCCAGCCGAAGTCATGAACCTGAGAGAGAGAGACTTTAATCTCGGGTGGTGTAATCAGGTCTTTAAAAGTTCAGCCGCAAAGCAACTAGCAACATAAACACATTAAATTGTACAAAGTCAGCCCCCTACCTTTGGGTTTAAACGGGTGATGTCATGCCTCCGCTCAGACAGATTGAATAACTGTGGGAGGAAAATGGACCGGAACAATGAAAATGCTTCTAATACAATGACCTTAGATGCAGTAAATACATGCTGAGTCACTTACCAGAAACTTGTCCTGGTGTTTGGACTTGAGCATGGCTGCCACCTCCCTGAGGTTGAGGCGGTACCGCTGTTCTTCCAGCAGAGGAGGGAAAAAGACAGAGATGATCCTCTCTGTGATGTATGTGAGGTCGAAATCATAGTGCCTCTCCATCACTCTGTCCATCACCCGATCCACACTGAAGCTCCTGAGAGAGAGGGGGAAACCAGCTTAAATATTCTGTCAAATGACTTGAAAAGCTAACAGACATCAAATGAAACTTCAGTTTTAAGGTGGTTCTTTACCATTCTTTACTGTGCTCATTTCCTTTATTTTTATATTTTAAATTCATTTTCCATTATCTAATGCTCACTGAAAGTTTATCTTTACAAAATATCAAAAATAAATATCAAAACAAATATATATATTTTTTTATATTGCACATTACAATGTTGTGATGCCTAAATTCACTTAAATTAGCATTTTAAAAATGTATGTTTTTTTTTGTTTTTAGTGTTTAATTTTCTTTTTTGTCCCCCATATAAAATAATACACAATTATAATATCTGACATTTAACATTTATCATATAAAATTGTTAAATGTAATAATTCAGCAATTATCTAAATAATTTGTTATACTGAGCATTATAATGTTGTGTTGCCTAAATTCACTTAAATTAGCATATAAAAAAATATCTAATTAAAAAAATATATATTTTTTTTGTCCCACATAAAATAATACATAATTTTAATATTCGACATTTAACATTTATCATTTAAAGTTAAACTAATTATTGGCTTATCACTACTAAATGTAATCTTTAGCAAATATCAAAACAAATACTGATTTTGTATACTGCACTTTATAATGTTGTGATGCCTAAATTCACTTAAAATAGCATTTCAAAAATAGATTTTATAATTTACATTTTTCTCCATATAAAATAATAAAGAATTTTAATATTTGGCATTTATCATTTAAAATGGTTAATTGCAATATCCAGCAATTATCTGTGCAATTATACTGCACATTATAATATTGGGATGCCTAAATTCACTTAAATTAGCATTAAAAATATATAATTTTGTTAAGTTTTTTATTTTATTTATTTTTTTGTCCCACGTAAAATAATACAGAACTTTAACATTTGACATTTAACATTTAGCATTTATAATTTTCACATTGACCAGAATTTCAATGTTGGTGCATGCCTAATAAAAAAAATCAAAGCTTCTCCAAAACAAAACTGCTAAAATCATGTGAAAGTCCAGTAAATGATATTTTATTGGATAGCTAGTTTGATTGGACACAGCTGAGCTGTCAGTGGTGTGCAGCTGAACTAACCACGCGCCCTGACACATATTAGCTCTGCTCCTCACCACACTGCGGCCAAAAGGGATTTTTGACTTTTCACATCAAATCCGAAAGGAAAAAACCCTGCTGAGATGAGGTAACTTATCTGAGATAAGCAGAGATTAGCTGAGGAAATAAAGTCTCAGAACTCAAGCATGCTCAACCACTCCTGCAGCGATCGCTGAACTTCATGGTTTGAGATTTGATGCTTTAAAAGCTTTGACTCTTTTCAGACAGACGTACCTCGGGAGAGTGTTTCTCTGTTTGGTGTAGGTCAGAGACTTGGTTGAGCCCTGGAAAAAGACAAAATAAGATTATACCATTGTGTTTGGACACAATAAACTCAATAAACTTTTGTCTAGTTGACAGTGCCAACTCTTGACACAAAAGATTGTCTTTTCGGTTTATTTCAGAAATGTCTGTTCTTAATTTCTGTTCTACTCTTAAGGAGACACATATGTGTGATATATAAACAGATAAATGCCACTGTAAAAACTGAAGCACTGTCTAAGGGCTGAAAATGAAGAATAGACTTTATTCTTCAGAGTGAAGTCTAATGGTTCTGATTAAACGGTGGACTTGAGTCAGAACCACAGAAAGATCATGCCTATTCCTGGATACAGAAAATTAAATACTGATTCAATGACTTTTGACGTCACAGCTGAAGACTTCAATGAAATGAAATGTAATCAAATAAAATACATTAAAAACATCAAATATATTGCAGTGCCATTTTTGGTTTTTGTCTTGATTTATATCCTAATTGATAACTCTTGCAACTACAATTACTTGGTGCAAGATCCTACTGGCTTGAACTGAAGAAGCCACTCAGATGAATAGAGAAACACCTTTAATATTGTACTGTACACTGTAAATCTTACTGAAATATTAACTTAAATCTTAGGGGGTACTTCAAATTTCAATAAATATTTAGGTCAAAGTGCCTGACCAAAAATCCTGATCTAGAGGAAGATCCATGTGCCAGTTAGTGTGAGATAATGAAAGAAAGGAAAAAGTTCTTACCAGATGCTGAATGTGTCTAGAGGAGGATGTTCCCCTTCGCTGCAGCAGATGAGAACACAGATGAAGCATCATAAACAGAGTAACAACACAAAACTGGGTCTTATTATATCATCATTATTTCCAGAAGCATCATGCAGTGTGTAGGTCTTAACTGAACCAGCAGTGCCACTGATGAGACCTCAAAAACGTACCCCTGATTACAAAAACACAACTAAACTAAATGAAAGAATGAAACTAACTAACAACCTTAAGAAATACACATTCATTCATGAATGTTAAAGTTCTCTATTTAAACATTTTTGGCCATCATAGGCCACCACTATGTTCAGAAATGCTGGTCAGTAGGTTTTGAGACACTCTCTAATTCAGCTAACGATTAGTACATATACTAATATACATATACTAGTATATACTAATGTTCAAAAGTTTGGGGTCATTAAGATATGTATTCTTTAAAGTAAAAAGGATGCATTCATTTGATCAAAAGTAACAGTAAAGACATATATGATGTTACAAGTTTCTATTAAAAATGTATCATAGTTTCACAAAAATATTTAGCAGAACAACTGTTTTCAACATTGATAATAATCAATAAATGTAAATCAGATTTGCTGATTAGCAAATCAGCGTTGGTGAGCGTTGGTGAGCATAATACACTTCTTTCAAAAACGTTAAAAAATCATACCAACCCCATACTTTTGAACAGCAGTGTAATACAAGTTTTGATTAAAGCTTTACAGGATTTTCAAACATAAAATATGCCATTAGTGTCATTTTTACCACTTTTTACCACTAGCTAGTGAGTGAATGACAGTGTGAATGACAAAGCAAGCGAAAAAGTGAATAAATTAATAAGTAAATGAACAAGGAAGTAATCAATGAGTGAACCAATGAGAGGCACAGAGATCCTGCTGGTATAAATGCAAGACGTAAGAACAAAAATCAGATGAGATGCACTGAGTGAAAACACAACAGAAAAAAAGAGCGAAAAAGTGAATAAATTAATAAGTAAATGAACAAGGAAGTAATCAATGAGTGAACCAATGAGAGGCAAAGAGATCCTGCTGGTATAAATGCAAGACGTAAGAACAAAAATCAGATGAGATGCACTGAGTGAAAACACAACAGAAAAAAAATTCAGGAAAGGAACAGATAAACAAAGTCTTACCAGTTCGGAGGGCTGCGCTGGGATGCAGGCTGTGTTGATCTGAAACAGAGAAAAGAACCATGACTGAAAATCTGCATCCCCTCCACCGTCCAACACAGACACATTCGCTCAAAACCCCGTCGTTGTTCCCCGCTCCGTCCCGGGACTAGGGGAAGGGAGTGGTGAAGAGGGATCTGTTGGGATGGGGAGAAGGAAATGCTTCCCCAAAGCAACAGATAAACAAACTATCTGCTGATAACACTGAGACTGGAGAAAAAGTGAGATGCAAGGGATTGTGGGTGATGGGCAGTAACCGAACACATTAGTATGCACATTCCTCTCGTACAAAACAACAAAACACAACAACATAAATTGTGGGACAGTATGTATATTACAGACGACCCTCACCCATCCAAACAGACATGTTTACATGTCTACATGTTTTGTCATACAGGGTAAAGGGGGCAGAGGCGTCATTAGCGTGCTTACAACAGCAGGCGGGAAAACGTGTCTGTGTGTGTGTGTGTGTGTGTGTGTGTGTGTGCAATGACATTCATGCTTATGTAACATGAAGCGTCCCCTCCCCTCCCCACACATCCGATCCCCTACCCAGTCCTGCCCTGTTTGTTTGGCCACAGGAAAAGGGCTGAGGCAGGGAGAAGCGCATAGACGCTACACTAGGCCTTGACCTACGACTGTCTATGCGTGTGTTTGTGTGAGTCTAGGGAGTGAGAAAGAGAGTTATTAAAAGACTGTGTGTTTTTGTTCAACAAGACAATGAACCACAACTTATTATATAAAATATCAGTTTAATATATTTTATTTATTTATATTTAATGTACAGCCATTACTCCAGCCTTCAGTAGGGCTGCCCTCGACTAAAGATTTTTCTGGTCGACTAGTAGTCGTTCATTTTAAGCATTAGTCAACTAATCATACGTTTATTAATAAACCATTTAAATCGTGCTAATGAGCCTTTAATTGCCTACATAGCCTAATAAGCACTCAAGCGCACACATAAAGCTTGCCACAGCACACCGGCAGAAGTAATGATGATGAATGTGTCAGGGGAAAACGGTAAGATTAAACTGCATTAACATTTTAATAATCTATTGATAAACTAGAGTTTTCGGTTTAAGAGATGAATTCGGCGACACTGACTCGTCATCTCCACGAGTGTTTTCTCCAAGTTTCATACGGATTACATAATCTGAGAATTGTTTTTTTTCAGATTTGAATTGTTTCATTTGAAAGTAGACTTGTAACTCTCTATAGATATATATTTTCATGTCTGTAAGGAAAGTAGCCTACATGGAGTTTCGCACTCAAGTTCACAGACCGAGACGGCAGAAAGCGCATCCTGTTTGCTTTCATTATTTTACAAAAGAGCAATGTTTTGCTGTTATAGTGAGTGCACACAAATAAACGTAGTGGCTTTACAGATTCGAAAGATGCATTACTCTTATCTGTATGACCAAAATGACAGAGTATTTTAAGAGCAAGTAAGCGCGCTACTGTTCACACACTTGAATAGCACACATTTTTCTAGGTTAACATTAGATTGAGCGGCCATGTAAAGTTGCTACTACTAACATATTTCAAATGATAAGCCATATTTGAGGTTGATGAATAATAGGCGAGCGTTTGGATGTACTGTATTACCACAAAATCCAGCCGTTAACGATCTGTCCGTCACGGACTACGTGACCTCACCACTTCCTGTGAATTTTTTTTTTCCTGCGACTAATAAAATTTTGGTCGACCAAGCCTCTTCTCGTCGACTAAAGGTTAGTCGACTATTAGGGGGCAGCCCTAGTCTTCAGTGTCACATGATCCTTCAGAAATCATTCTAATATGCTGATCTGCTGCTCAAGAAACATTTATTATTATTATCAATGCAGAAAACAGTTGTGCAGCTTAATAATTTGTGGAAACTGTGACATTTTTTTAAAGCGTTTAAAGGAACAGAATTTACAAATGTCTTGTCGCCTGTCATAAATGTCTTTATAAATATCACTAGCTAAATAAAAGTATTAATTTCTTAAAAAAAACTTACTGACTCTATATTGTGAAAGAATCATCCATTAGTGTTTATTGTTACTACTAAGTAATAATAATACATTAATTCACCTTTATACAATGTCATTTTTTCATTATTCTTTTCATTATAATAATTGTATTATTCTTAGTAGTAGTACTGAATTATAATTATTCAACATATGTTACTAATATGTTACCAGCATGTGCACAGAGTCACACGGCATGTGAGTGCTAAACTAAGTTCTCTTTTATGTCTTACTGCGCTTAAACTGTCAAATACACAAAAGTTTATGTGAAAAACACATAAGTTACAAAAACACAGTCGTTTATGTCTGTGAAGGTAAACAGTTGGGAAAGAAATCACGTTTATATTAGATCTGTGTATTAATTGACAGCAGCGTAATATACAGTAATGATACCTACTGCTTTTTTACGCTATTAATATGACCCCAATGATAAAATAAAAGCACACAATAAAAATCACTTATTGCTCTGGACTGAATAATGTCTATAGCTTTAATAAGACATTTCTTACTTAATTTACGTAACGCTGCTTTTAAATGCTCGAGAGTGAAGATAAACATGGTGGATTGTGTGTGGCTCACTCAGGGTGGCTGCTAAGAAAAGTATCACATCTCTTCCAAACAATATTTGAGGTATCACTCATGTCCATAGCACAAAAAGTGCTGGACGAGCTACGTGCCAAAGTTTAATACGCAGGATTATGGGTTTGTTCAGATCCCGAAGTATGAACAACAACCACTAATAAGTGTAGCGACTATGCTATTTTGGTGGAAACTACGGTAAAGTTTTGTTGCCGCACAAGCTTGAGTGTTTCTGAATCCAAAATACTTCTCGCTAATCTTTTTCCTCCCCTCCATGCCAACACTCCTTTGTTTCTTCCTGTATGTAACCTTCTTTCTCTCCCTCCATCACTCGCTCTGACTTTCTTTCTCCTTATCCAATCCACACTTTCCGCTTTTCATTTTTCCCTCATTTAACAAAATGCCAATCCGCTCCACCTCCCTCAGACCGGCCGGCCTGCAGCCAGAACAAACTCTGAATCCCATCTATAGGGCCAAATCATACGCACGACTCCTGCAGCAGCCTTTCATCCCGTTTTTTTTATCCATTATTTTTTCTTCCCCAAACCCTGTCCTTATTTCCCTCCCTCCATCTGTCTCTGAAGTAACAGCAGCCCCCTGTTCTGTGCCCCTGTGTTCTGCTGCGAGCCCAGAGGAACATGTTCCCACGTGTAATGGGACGTTAAGGGTGAGGAGCGGTCCACAAGCAAGTACACGTGCCAAATGTAATACCACAGCAGCAGTAAGGAAGGTTATTTATGCAGCAACAGGGATGTGTTTTGACTCTAGTGACTTCACCGAAACAAAACTCCAAACGAAACACGGCTGAGCTCATTATTTACATCACGCTTGGAGTAAGAGATGCTATTTACAGTCGCACAGCAACCTTACACAATCTGTAGCATGTTTAAAGAAGGGACACACAAAATATATCGGTACAAGATCAATAATCGGCTGATAGGGATGACTCATACTTAATGTATTAGTATTGGTCAGTATTTAATTGTTCTCCTTTCCGCTATTTTTACATTTAGATGTAAAAATGGCATCATTCAGCACTCATTTAAAGTTAATCCTTTTAATATATATATATATATTGTCTCCCCCTGCCCAAATTTTATATTCTAAAAGAAAAAAAGAAATTGAAAATATGGTACTGTTTCATATATGTGATTCATGTATTTCAACTGAAAGTTACAAGACAAGAAACATTTGGCATTTTCTGCAAATTAGGCAAACAAATAAAAGTAAATATGTGCATATTTTAAAAAAAAATTATATGCAAATAGCACTTATTATCATACTAGAATTAGACCTTGCATTTCCTTCACAGTTTAATTCCTTTATACTGTTAAAAATAGTCCCCCCCCCCCACCTCAAATGTTTAAGATGTGGTTATGACTTGTCTTTAATCTTTAAATCCATTTTTCATATGATACATTTTAATATTGTAATGCCCAAATAAACTTTGCATTTAAAATGTTTTATTTCAGCTTTTAGCTTTTAATATTTCAATTCATATAGACCAAATATTATACAAATTGTGACTTTATTTTTGTGTGAGTACACTAGTTTTTTTAAAGGAAACATTACTTTTATTCAGCAATGACACATTAAATTGATCAAAAGTAAAGACGTGTATAATGTTACAAATTATTCAGTTTTGAACTGTCTATTAACCAAACAATCCTGAAAAAAAATGTATCACATTTTCCAAAAATATTAAGCAACAAAACTGTTTTCACTAATATTAATAATAAATATTTCTAGAGCAGCAAATCAGCATATTATAATGATTTCTGAAGGATTATGTGACACTGAAGACTGGAGTAATGATGCTGAAAATTCAGCTTTGCATCACAGGAATAAATTACATTTTAAAATATATTCAAATAGAAAACAGTTATTTTAAATTTTAATAATATTTCACAATATTACTGTTTTTACTGTATTTTTGATCAAATAAATGCAGCCTTGGTGAGCATAAAAAAGCATCTTTTAAAAACATTTTACCAGCCATTTTACCAAATAAATTTACTAACTCCAAACTTTTGAACAGTAGTGTATATATAGTAGTTTTAACAGGATTGTATCATTTAGGCTCAGCATCTAGGAAGCTCCTGGACTGATTTCTCCTGACATGGACTTTGATACTGTCATCTCAGTAGCAGCTGCTTCATCCGCTCTGCACTCGTTTCCTGTTCAAAGAGGTGTGAGGCTTTTTTAAGAGTTCCTCGGAGGCAGAGAGGAAATGTTCCTTACTGTTCTGTGTGCATGTACACGTGTGTGTTGGGGTCTGGAGATGTATGTAGAGATAAAAACGAGGCTAGAGAGAGGAAGTGCAGATCAGAGGATGGCTAGAGAAGGATATGTAACAAGCAGTCATACTGTAACCAGTGCAGGGATACAAGAAGGGTGGAGATGAACATGAGAGCAGAGGAAATGGAGGAAGGAGTGGGAGAGAGATGGAGGGATGTCAGAGCGGTGGAGGAAGCGTGGGAGGAGAGCAAGGCTGGATGGTGGGCTCGGGTGTACACAGTGTGATTACTGCGATTAGTCCGAGCAGAAAACAGGGGTCTCAGGAGAAGCAGACAGTGGCTTTACACACATTCTTCACTAAAGATGAACAGAAACAGCCTTAAATTAACAGTTCAAAACCGAAAAAATGAAAATGTTGTCATCATTTACTCACCCTCAAATCGTTCCAAACCTGTATAAGTTTCTATTAGTGCTGGGCGGTATACCGGTTCATACTGAATGCCAGTGTTTATTTTTGTTATGATATGAATTTTTAAAATACCGCAATACCGGTGAATGTCGCTTAAACAAAGTTAGAAAAACTATGGAAGTCTTTTATGTTCAACATAAGAGACAAACTGGAACGACAAGTAAATGATGACAAAATGTTCACTTTTGGGTGAACTATGCCTTTAATGAATTCTTCAATAGTGAGTGTGCATCTCAAGAAACATTGTCAACATCCAGGCCATATTTCAAGAAGAAGGTCATATTTATTTTGCTTAAAGAAAATTAGGACCAACCTTTTTTTTTTTGAATGAAAGAACTATTCCCATTACTGAAATGCAAACAATTACTGTAATGTGAAAAAACGAATGATATATTAGTTAATTAATCTTGACTGTGATAAAATGTCAAAATGGGAAAAATCATTATAATAATAAATCAGTATTATTATTATTATTATTATTTTATAAATCACCATTTTATTGTTATAAATTAATAATAATAATAATAAAACATAATTATTAAATAATAGTATTATAAATTATTTTCCAGATATTTTATTTACAATAATAATACAATTAATTGTATAATAATATATACTATAAAATATACTATAATATAACAAAATAATGTGTTTGACACAAGAAATTTGTATTATGTTTTATTTACATCTCCAGTAATGGTTTTAAAATAAGCTTACTTTAAAAACCTCTTTTAAAAACAACAACAACAACAACAATATAATAATAATAATAATAATAATAATAAAATATCTAGAAAATAAAAATAAAAATTAATAATTATTATTAATTTATAACAGTAACAGGGTAATTTGTACAATATAAAAATTATAATAACAATAATAATAATAGAAAATAAAATATCTAGAAAATTAAAAAATATAGTACTTAATAATTATTTTTACATTTTTGATAACAAAGGGTAATTTATATAATAATAATAATAATAATAATAATAGTAATACTTACTACTATTAATATAATTGAAAATATAATATAATATAATATTTTTATGCATATGTGAGTCATAATTATCCCTAAAGCAGCATCAGACTCAAAAATGTAGCCAGTATGGATGTATACTGACAGGGGGTAGGAATAACTGCATATATAGGAATAATATAGGAATAACTGCTCTTAATAATATAGGAATAACTGCATATATAGGAATAATATAGGAATAACTGCTCTTAATAATATAGGAATAACTGCATATATAGGAATAATATAGGAATAACTGCTCTTAATAATATAGGAATAACTGCATATATAGGAATAATATAGGAATAACTGCTCTTTTTGTAGATTATAATACAGAAGCATCTAAATAAATTGTACAAAATAAAAAAGGTCATACAATACATATTTGTACAAAAAAGGTAATACCAAAGTATGTTGCAACCAAACCAGTTAATTAACTATTAGACATTAGCATGAGACAGATGTCAAACCATTCTTAATTCACTGTGAATTAGTGTGTGTTAACATGACCTCAAGCCTCGAGCAGCTGTGAGCATGTTAACACACACAGCTTTGAGCAGATCCTGCGGGAGAGGCTGGGAATACACAGAGGTCTGCTTTCACACAACGTGATCACATCTTTTTATTTGGATTGATTCCCTTACATGGAGATCCATAACTGAGATATTCTCCAAACTCCAGCAGACAACATGTGTACACACAGACCAGAGCTGTAATCATCCTCTAATTAACTCTCTAACAGGAGCTTCAGTATTATATCACCCCTTCTATTGTCTTATTGCCAAACTAAGCAAGAGTCACAAATCTCTAGAGTGAAGCAACCAGTCAAAAAGATAAGATATGAATAAACAGAAGTAAATACATTCCCCTCCAAATGGAAACAAATCTAAACAATTAACAGAACACAATCAGCAGATATCAGCAATGGAAAAATCCCACCTCTGCTAGCATGGCTTCTGTAATTAGACAACGACATACCACAGTTGTTCTGATCTCATGTGTTTATACAATCCTTTATGGACGCTAAATACAAAGACGTGGACATATTGGAGAATGTACTGATGTTATAGACATCTTTCTTCACTTGAAAGTCATGCGGATAGTTTCCATATGGTGCCAGTTACACTGATGGCAAAATGCAATGGGAAACATTGGGAATGGGATTTTTTTTTTCTTTTCTTCTTTTTTTGGGAGAATAAGAAACACTAATTTAATTAGTTCCCTCAGAAATAGTACAAGTCAATGACAATAAGCTTATCTTTTCATGTCCTATAATAATTAATTCAAAATATACATATTTTGATAAGCTTCTAGGCTATATTAATTAATCTATAGGCAGTGTAGAAGTGTATGCAGTTAACAGGGATCTCCTCTCAACTTAAGACACTGTCTACATTGCTTATCCACTTGTACTAGTATAGATAGATAGATAGATAGATAGATGTGTTTAACTTACTGTGCACAATGTTTAATATGAATCATCAGATGCATAATGAATCATCAGTGTGCATCATCATCTATGTGTATCTGTTCAAACAGCATCTGCCAACACCTCAGCTGTAGCCTCAGGTCAACCTTTGCTCTTCAGGTTGCTATTGGAATCATGTTACAGTTCTTCAATAAAGAAAACATATCTTCAAAATTACTGTTATAACTCAAACAGAAGTCTCGCAAGTGGACGACAGAAAAATTTTATGTTTTGCTTAAATGGCATGATAGGGCCCTAGGCTGCATCCGCGGTTGATTCCTTCATGATTTTATACCCTTTTAGCTCTGTTTTTTTGGCATATACCTCTCCTCGTTACCCAACATTAGGAGTCGGATGTAATCCAGACCTCTGAGTCAGAACGCCAACCTCTAAATGATGCAAAACGAAACTAGCACTGATTTAGACAAAACTGAGACACACATAGTTGGATTCATATATATACACACACACTGGCCTGAGGGAAGCTTGGGAAACACATGGCATTGATGAGCTCATAAAGAGGGGTGATGAAATGAAAGATTTACTGGAAGAGCCCACCCATTCACTTGTTCATATCCCACTTCAGCCACCAGTACCATGGGAAACAGGATCCCTTTTGCCCAGAAAAGTGGCGGAAATGATTCTTCCTCCATCTGACGGTCTACTCTGCCATCTATTTCTCGCATTTTTTCCCCTCTCTGGCCCCTTAAATCTTTTCCCCCCACCGTCTCTTTTTCTCCATGGACTGAATTTTCCACTCTGGCACATAGATAAGATCGTACCACTCACAGGATGCATGGAAAAAACAAAAATACAGTCAAGTTTTGACTTTACGTGCCAAGACAGCATGCTAACTGTCATGAACACTCAAAAGTGAGGGATTTGGAATGCTCTACATACACAGCAGCTTCACTTACCACACTACTAGTGCTCTGGATTGGCATACTCAACTAGCAATTGCCTTAAATAATAGAGTTTTTGTTAGCATGTTACTAAGTTAAAGCCGTAACACTCTAACAGGCACAAAATCTTTTTTTCTAAAATTTGTATCAATCTTTTTTTTAGCATTGAATGACGATCATCTCTTCTGCCATTGTGTATTATTTTGAGCCTACTGAAATGCATTATGCAACTTAAATTTCAAACTTTAGTCTACATCCTCCACAGTTGTGATCTGAACATGAAACAGCAAATTGTGACCCTTGAACTGTGATTTGTCATGCAGGGTCAACTTGACTCAGTGACAGCTAAGGTTCATCTTAAATGCTAAAGCAAGTTAAAGATGAGTCAATCGCTTGTTATTGGGCTGGAGGTTATTTCCTGTGGTTTAAGGTTGTAGACGAGGTTGTATCACACCAGACAGACACACAAACAAAGAGAGTGGTACTGACAATAATTCCCTTTCATCTTTGTTTTCAGGAAATGCATTTCGGGAAAAATGAACTGGGGTATTTCCATGTAAGTGGGTAAAAGTAAAAAACATTAACAGACCAGTGAGGTCTGAGACTTTTGGTCACCGTCACTGTAGGCTACACTAGAGGTGGTTAAACTATGTTTTTATTGGTTACAGACCAGACAGAGCCAGCTCATCTTTACTGTATGACTCGAGTGAATAGCTCACCCAAACAATGACGGATATAAATAGAATATATCTTAAATCAAAAGAGCAATGAGTCAGTCCAGATAAACACCATCTGCTGCCAGCTGTTGTCCTGGGGAGGGCTGAGATATTTAGATTGGTTGGTAGATAATTGTTTGTGGGTTTAAACAATGGGCCCACTTCAAAAATGTTGCATAAAACAGACAACAACTTTAATATATATATACATATATATATATATATATATATATATATATTAAATCTCTCTTTATTTTATTTTATTAAAATTATTGGGATTATTTAACTGTTAACTTAAATATTTATTACTCGGATCAGTGCAGGTCATTGTATCACTCATAGATTCACATAAGTACCAGTCTCCATCATTGTGAATCTTAATTTCTCACAAATTTGTTGACTTGTTGTGATATTGTTCCTAATATATGTTCATTTTGGTGGCTTTATTATTAGTATTATTTAAGTGTCATCTCATGGAGTTCTGAACCAAAAAAAAAAGCATATAAGGCAAATGTGTGATGGTATATTTTCCATGTATGTGTCGTTAGAAGATGCTTGAGTCATGACAGAGGTTTTCAAGAAATATTCATGATTTAAAAAATGACAAAATGAATAATCAACAAGTTGGAAGGTGGATGACTGCCCTGACCAATCCCTATTTTACCCAAGCAACAAACTACAACACTGTTTATTGAGAAACTGCCATTAACAAGTAAAACATGGCCAGACATCACATCTCAAACTGTCATCACACTGTACTTCATAAGGAACTCTATAAGGACTTCTACGATTAGAGTAGGAGTTTAATAACTCCCTAATGGCTCCTGAAGTCAACTAGCCATTCGTGTCTGAGAGTGCTTCCTCTAAAAAGTATTTGGCTCCTTTCCTATTTTCTATGGTCCACATATCTGTGTTTCTAACAGAACTGCTAGCTTTCAACATATGGACATTCCCATTCAATTCACAGATGAAGCCATCTAAGTGTGCAGCTCTAAATCTGTGTAAAATCCAATAAGGCCAGTGCTATGAGGAGGTGAATAAAACACCATTCACATCTAATAATGCAACAGAGCCCAGGGAAGGGACGAAAGCTTAAGAGAGCAAAGTGAAACAGCTGAATGGTGTTTGAGTGGATTTTCTATATTAAAGAGCAGAGGAGAAGGGCTTATACTGATTTCTGCTGCGCTGAATAAAACATCTGCAGGTTATACTCTGAAATGAAGTACTGTTTAGGGTCAAATACAGTGTGTAATCATTTAAAATGTGAGATTTGTGTTGCAGGAGTGCTCAGTGTTTTTTTGGTTTTTTTTTTAACTCAAAGCTGTCTAACATTTTTGTGATAGCACTTTAAGATGGAGCAAGAGTTTGGCGGACCCTCCTTGAACCCATGACTTGGACTGATGCCATGGCACTCTGACCTAAGAGGGCTTAAGTGTTCTTGAAATTTGTCTTTGTTCTGTCTTGCGAGGTGCTAACAGCGGGAATGCTGGTCGACGCTCTAGAAGGCCGATAAGGTTTTCAGTTTTTTTTTTTTAAAGGTCATGTCCTCTAGAGAGGATGGCCACTCCCCACTATGGCAAAGCTGATGACTATCACAACCAACATATAGGGTTTTGAATGGTCATGCCTGGTACAGGAACTTTTCACTGAACATATAAAACCAGACTAATCAAAAGATTACTTAAATGTGCTTTAGATGGGTAACAAAACACATGTAGTACCCTGGAAAATCAGAAAGCAGGATTCTGGGAAAATAGGTTTCCACTGTATATCCAAACTGTACACTCTAAAAAATGCTGGGTTAAATACAACCCAGTGCTGGGTAAAATAGGGACAAACCCAGCAATTG
>NW_015558695.1:1503534-1518458 GCF_001515605.1 Sinocyclocheilus anshuiensis | reverse complement strand
TGTTTTGACCCAGCGGTTGGGTTACTACCCAGAAGGTTGGGTTAAACATTTAACCCAACCGCTGGGTGAAAACAGCTCAATTGCTGGGTTTGTCCCTATTTTACCCAGCACTGGGTTGTATTTAACCCAGCATTTTTTAGAGTGTACCCATACTGCTCATGAGTTCACGCACTAAACATTTAATCTCCCAGATATCTGAAGAAAAGTCTGTTTATGCATGAATGAATCATGACAAATGATCAGTTAACCATTCATCAATCCATAGATTAAACAGTGGGACAAATAAATAATAAGATGTGATGCTGTAACAGATCTCACCCAGAACTGTGATAGCCTGTTGTGGGATTCAAACCTACAACCTTTCGGTTATACACTGAAAATTATTACCATTGTACTACATCATTTCTACTTTGATGCTTCTGCCTTGATTCTTAAAATTCAATAATTCATGAAAATAATTTTATGACTTAGCTGAAATTATGAAAAACAAAAGTAATCATCAAACTGATTACTGTTTTGGGATTCAAACTTACAACCTTTCAGTTACCAGCCCAGAATTGCAGTTGTACCACACTATTAAAATGAGCTGCATTGATTTTTGCAATCTGCAATGAAAATCAACTAAATCAACTTTTAAAGCTACAAAAAACATATATTTAGATTTTTTTTTTAATTAAAAATAAATATTTATGGCAATTTATGACAATTCTGTCTGATAAAATGTACATTCTGAACCCTGATTCCACATAGTCACTGAAATGCATTCATGAAATGCACATAATCATTTAACCTAGTCATTATAGGAGCTCATGCCTGAAAATGATCCTATTCAGCCAGTGAGCTCAACTCCAAGCAGAAAAAACTGTAAGCTCTCTGTGTCGTGAAGAGCGTTTCAGTGGGTTGCGATTTGCTGATTGAATAACCATGTGGCATGTTAAACCACTCACTGTTTCTTTGCACATTGACCAAACTTTTGCCAGCGCCAAGGAGTGACGAATAAGGTTATATAAAACTGGGTATCACAGTAGTTTCTCTATACAAGGTCAGCAACTATGAATAAAGCAAATAGCTTTACAGCGTTGCTTGGGACTCTAGATCCCAGGGTGCTCCTCTGGATCCGTGCCTGATATGGGTGTGCCAGCGCTGGCATCCATTGGTCTTATCAATGAGTCTTTCACTACGGCTGTGTGGTGCGGCTGCCAACACTGCCGCCCCAACACAGGGAGGCCTTCAGTGCAGAAAACACAGAGCGAGAGCTAGCCTTTAAATACATAAACTCCCATTTTATACACCCATGTTAATCTGAAGAGGGAGTGAAAGAGACATTGATAAATATATTATGACCTGATGAGAAATGGGAGAAATGGTCTTACCTTGGCTTCGCATTTCTTATGAGTGGCTGTTTTGCAGACTGTGGGCGGTAAAGAGAGGGAAATGTGTTGGTCAGGGAGGACTACAGGGAATCTTAGGGAACCCCCTAGTGAACTATAAGATGCAACATAATTTAATAATTGAGTATTAAAATAGCATCTAAAATCTTTCTTCTAAATCTTTTTTTCTTATGATTATTAAAAATTTCAATCAAAGTTTAGAAAAACATTACTTCAGTTCAGAAAAAAAAAATTACAATAGGTAAAAGTCTAGAAGTCCATGGAATAGTGTTATTTTAGAATTATATAAATACAAATTGAGTATTTCTTAATATTTTGAATAAGCTTTTATTTCTATATTTTCAGTTTTCATTTTATTTTTAGTAATTATGTCGTGGTTTTTTGTTTATAAATTTTTTTATTTTAATATTTCTATATAAATGTATTTTTATCTTAAGTAATTTTAGTACTTCAACATAAACTTATTTATTACATTTTTATGTAATTTATTTATTAGAAGTTTTTCAGCTTTATTTCCATTACTGAAAACAATTTCTAATAGTTTAATAGTTACCAATAACATCATTGGCATGGAAAGATATTAAGTTTTTTAGGGCTGTCAAAGTTAACTGTAAAACTGGATTAGGATTCAGTGTGAAAAAATACAAATACAAATAAATTGTAAATTTAAAAATTTGGTAATTTCTCTTCAGTATTATACTTAATTTAAAGGTACTTTGAAATAAGCATAAATATTTTCCAGATAATAATTTTTTTTCATAATTTGATTTTTCTTTAGTACAGTAACATTAAAGTAAATTATTTAATTTCATAATCTACATGTTTTCTTTATAGTAGCATGCTTCTTCTCAGTATAAATTGCGAAACATACATTTTTTATACTTAAAAATGTCACAAGGTGGACATCATATTTGTGGGTCCTCGGCATAAAAAATGTTAAAAAAAAACCTGAGATAAAAGCTGAAATTGTCAGATGTTACTCACCTCGACAAAAAGAGCCCAAATTCTCCACGCTCTGCCTGCACACCCCACACTGCCGCTTCTTTTTGAAGGTCTTTTCTTTAAAGACGTGGGGCTCGCCCTTCCCCGCCTGGAAAAGACAAACACAACATTTCAAAAAAGGCTTTGTATTTGACGCTAAACGCATGCTTCTCTCTCAGTCACTGTCTGTAATCCTGTCATTTTGCCATTAGTTCAATATTTCTCCAAATAAATCTTCTCTTGCGTTCCGCTCTTCCGCCCGATTCCCTTTACTGACCTGAACTCTCCTCTGGATGTCAGGGCTCTGTCTCTCTTTCCATGTACAGCAGCTCATTTTTCAATGCTGAGAACAAAAACAAAAACCCGACAAAACCTTTTATCTGAAAGTGGCACATCTTGCGGTCAGAAACTTGATGAGGACGCTTTGGTTCACACAAACAACTCTACATAGCAAGCCCACTGTGTAGCGCTTGACTACGAAATACCTGACAGTCACATATCCTCCTCAAATACTAATTTGTATGTTATCACTTCTGATGAGGCTCAAGACTAACAACAGAGAGCACAAACTCATCATGCAGCATGTTTGTACACTGGGTTTGGTTTGGTTTTAACTCTGTATGACGTCCCACAGCGCAGCAGCATAATGCAGCTTTGTGTTTGGACGTGCGTTTTTCCATTTGGCAGAGAGGTACAGGGGTTTAGCACTCTTTTCCTCTCTCTCTCTCTCTCTCTCTCTCTCTCGACCCTGTTTGGACAGCTGGCGAGAAAGGCAGTGTGTGCCCGTTAGGTGCCATAGCCACAGCTTCAATAAGCTGGCACCATCACATACAGCCACTGGAGTTCCTCACTCCACAACCATTGTCTTCAGGTACAATGGGCATCTCCAGTGAATATATTCCTACAGAACACAATACTTTTTGTATTTTTTTTTTTTAAATGTTCAAGTACTTTTTCAATCCCAATTTAATGTATAAAACAGTTAGAAGTACTAATTACTAATTACATTTGCCTCTGGATGATTAAACAAATGAAACAGGTGAGCTCTAAGCAAGAAACCACCTAGAACATCCTGCTAGCACATAGCAACACTCTGGGTGCACACATAGCAACACTCTACCAACAACCCAGAACATAATAACAACATATAATGCCCTAGCAGCCATCCAGAATACTCAACTACCCAAATAATATCCTAGCAACCACCCAGAACATCATAATACATAGTAACACCCATAGCAACCTTTCAGAACATCTTAACATATAGCAACACCCCAGCAACCACCCAGAACATCATAACACATAGTAACACCCTAGTAACCCCCTAGAACATCATAGCACAGAGTAACATTCTGGCAACCACCTAGAACATCATAACACATAGTAACATCCTTGCAGCCACGCAGAGCATCATAATACACAGCAACACCCTAAAAACCACCCAGAACATCATAACGCATAGTAACACCCCTAGCAACTACCCAGAATACTCCGCTACCCACATAATAACCCTAGCAACCACCCAAAACATCATAACACACAGTAACACCCTAGCAACCACCCAAAACATCATAACACATAGTAACACCCTAGAAACCACCCAGAACATCACAACACATAGTAACACCATAGCAACCACCCAGAACATCATAACACATAGTAACACCCTAGCAACCACCCAGAACATCATAACACATAGTAACACCCTAGCAACCACCCAGAACATCATAACACACAGTAACACCCTAAAAACCACCCAAAACATCATAACACATAGTAACAACCAAGCAACCACCCAAAACATGATAACCACATAGCAACACCCTAGCAAACATCCAGAACACACCAATACACACATAATACCCTAGCAACCACCCAGCACATAACCACATAGCAACACCCTAACAACCATCATATTCTACACTTTCAGAACCCCATAGAAATGCACTAAAACCTTCTAAATACACTTTATTTCATTAGCATACTGCACCCATATAGTTCATAATAATGATCGTGTTTGATGTTAAAGACATTTTTAAAAATGTTATAATAAATAATTGGTTAAATAGTAGCAGCTTTGGAACATCACTTGATGTCCAATGTAAAACCTGGGTCCTGAAGTAAAAGCAAGTGAGAAGCAGATGAACATTTGTTAGCGGTGTCACTGCAGCCTGTCCTCTCCTCATTCATAACTGCTTGTTCTTTGACTGTACTTTGACACAATAGTTCTTCAGTATGACGAAGGTGGTTGAGAAATCTTAATAGCTGACTATAATTGCTTAATCAGAGAAACTCTTTCATTCACTATGAACAAACATCAGGATCAGCTGCTTCAGACGTTAGCAAATGCCCTGTAAAAGTGCCCCATGACAAATGTTATGCGTTATGCATTAAAGCGTCCCATTTAAACATCCACGGTTACTAAGAAAGCCCTCTTTCTGGATTAATCAAACCAGATCATCTCGTGTTATCCCTCTCAGAGATCTCGGCTAGATCACGTTGATTTGCTTGGCTGCTCCAGGAGTTCAGTTTGCCCACCCAAATGGAAATCATCAGCTGCTTTTCCCTTTCTCTTTTACAGCTCCTTAATGCTTGGATTTCCTTTCTTTCTTCCAATTTCAGCTTCTAGTTTTTCCCATGTTCACTCTATTCATTTTCCTTAACTTTAGCCAAGGGTCAATGACGTATAAAAGTGTCCACGATAAAGAAAATAAAAACACATGTGACAAGCTCCCAGAACTCTGTATTCATGCTGGTTTCAATTGTTTTTGAAAAACTTTTACAGTATATTATTTTCATGAAAAGTTTCAATTTAAAGGCACAGTATGTACGATTTTTTTATTAAAATATCCAAAAAACACTAGAACAGTGTTATATATTTTGCTGACTTGTGTACTTCCAGAAGGAGCGGAAGCGGTCGACTGTGGCATAATAAAAGCTCCGCTGCTTTCGAGCCGTGTGTCACCCTCGTTCAGCAGCCTCGTTTCGCGTCGACGGATTTCAGCCTCACCCTGCTTCATACTACGATGTTAATAAATCTTTAATACATTAGCTCATCCATGAACATGATTTCTGCCTGAGTCCCGTCGGATTGCATCGGCTGTGGGGATGAAGACGACAACTCCCATGATTCCACACTCAGTCACGGAGTCATCAAACTACACCTTTGTTTCTTTGTTTGTTTTGAATACACGCCCTCTAGTGGCAAAAAATTACATATTGTGCCTTTAATGGTTCATTTAGTGACATTTTAATTACATTTAATGGCACTTTTTTTGCATTTAATACATTTAATGGCAGATATTTTTCAAATATTAATAAGTCAGTAAAGCAGTTTTGTTAAGTGACGTAATAACTGATGTGTAATTATATATATATATATAAATGTATATGCATGTGTGTGGAATATACTGTATATGTAAAACAATTAGGGCTGTCAAAAAATTTTTGTCACATATTCTGGTAAATAATCAACAGAAAAAAGCAATTAATCACATATATTGATATTTTCTAAAATAATTTTTTAAAAATCCCCAAATTCAGATAATACAAATACAATACATTACTCTGGCAAAAGTTGCTTTTAAAGTCCCATTTGTTTGATTTATTTGTATATCATTGAACATATTCACTGATCTACGGTATTTTGTCTAATTAATTGTACTACAGTTTAATAAACTAAAAGTTGAAGGTCCTTCAACTCACATAAATACACTTTTAAAGCTTAAAAAGCAACTATTGGGCCTGACAGAACCCAAATGTACTTGTCCTCTAATTCTGGCCTGCAAGTCAGTGTTTTTGTCATTTAACCCTATTAAGCATAAAAGTGACCTTTCTGTGCACCCTAATTAGGTGCGCATAGAACGTACATTATAAAGCTTACCTTTCCACTGATAAAGTCCACAAGGGTCAAGGACGCAAATGAAGAAATAATCAGCGCTCCATTACCTGCACTAAGTAACCCCACCCCCTTTAACCGAGTGTGCAAGATCACGTCTCACAGGTCCGGCGCTCTCTGAGGTGTGACTGCAACACCCGTCAACAAACTAACCTACTGCCCGGCCAACAGTGTGCCAAGAGCGGCTAGTCAGGGTAGGGACGGCCCCCGGGCACGGAGCAGAGACAAGGAGGGACTGTTCACTTAATTTTAGCCATCCTGAACAGCATGCCAAAGCTCTCCAGCAAAAAGGACAGCCTTTGAGAGAGAGAGAAAACCCTCTCCTTCAAACTCAAATGAAAGAACAGAAGAGGAATTGAACAGACAATCTGGATATAAACAGACACAGAAATGACAGAAAGCGAAAGGCAAGTCCGTATTTTGGGGGAAAGGCACACCCACGTACCAATTTTCCCATGATTCTTCACCTCTGCACTCTCTTCTCTTCCATAAATAGCTCCAGCTTTAACAGATCCTCACATTGTGTGCAATATCCTGCAATGAACCGAACTTTGTGTTCCAGCCCAACTCAGTACATGCAAACTATGAATGGAAGCCCAGCAAGAACATAAACACCGATTGACATTCAGGAGTCAATGACATATAAGAGTGTCCAGGAAAATGCAAATCTTTTAAATCTAGCTTAAACCACGTGCCAGGTTGACAGAAATGTACTCTTTGTATTCATGTTTGTTTCATATGGTATTGAAAAACATTTATAACATTTTCAAGAAAAGGTTAAAAACAATTTTTTTTAAAGTAAAAGTAACAAATGTCATGTGATATAATTATAGATGCAATTATATATTTTTCTTAACAGATGTTATTATAGTTTTTATAAATATTTTGAATCAGTTTTTATTTTTATACTTTGTTTAATTTTGGTTAATGTTTTATTAATTTTGTTTTGTGTGTTATCATTTTTAGTAAAATTGTTTATGTCTACATAATTTGTATAAATTTTAATTTAAGTTGTAGTTATTTTAGTACACCAAATTAATCTAATCTAAAATTTGAAATGTTGCCTTGACAACTAGATGAAATAACATAGGTTTTTATATTTTATTTTAATTTAATGTTTTTTTGTACTTCTTCTTACATCTTAAATCTTCAAAAATATTTTTAAGTAAAAAGTTTTGTTTAAATATCTGACAACTGAAACTATATACATTAAAATGTATAATAAATATAAATATATAAGTTAAATATATAAATGTATAATTTGTCATATTTTAGGTTATATGACATTCTGACCTTGATGCATAGGGGTCCTATTTAAGATATCACTTCTTGTTTTATGGGCTTTTTTTTTTGTCCAATAACTGAATTATTTAATTAGGCTTATAATCTCTCCATTATTATTTGATATCATTTATAATTTTATGCTCCTCCCAAACATCCTCCCTATGTTTTAATAAAAAAAAACATGCCAATCATATGAGATGGTATTCAAGTCATGTAGGAACTGATTTTTTAATTTTTTAAGTATTTGTAAATTCATATAACAAATAAGAATCACATCACTGACCATTAGACCAATCAAAATGTGCCACTGAGACTCATTATCTGTCTCTGTAGTTGGAAGATCAGCCTCAAGAAAGAGAAACCACTGCAGATTTGGTGGTGGTGCTCAGATCTCCATTCTGCCTTAGCCACAAATGTTCTCCAATCAGCCTGGCATTAATGTCCAGGGAGCCCCAAGCAGACCGTCCCTGCCATCCGTCTCCCGTAGGTCACAATAAACAAAAAGCATCTGCGAATAACCACGTTATCAATCACAAAATCGTGCCTGCAACTATGGTGGTCCACCAACAGATGCTACCAATTACGATTTCAAATCATAGAGACAAAGAAACTTCGGCACAAATAACAATTCAAGAAAAAACAAATCTAACAGACAATTCAGAAGAATAAACATCAATGGGGCTGGATGAAGGGAACGGAGATCTTGGACATCAAATTGTCCTCATGTGATGAGCCAATAAGGGAATATGTGAGCACCAGATTAACTGCTGCTATAACCTACACTTGCTGAAAAAGTGATTTTAATGCCAGAGGAATTAGCTTTCCTGCCCAAAAAATTCCGAAGAGGTGTTTATAGTGGCGTTCGATGCAATGGCCCTAAAAACCTGCCATTTTATTTTCATTGCCGATTGAAGTCCACTAGATTTTTACATTTTCTGTCTGCGCAAAACGCACAGCCACAATAGAGGGCAGTTGCTATGCAGTTACTACAGTACACTGTCAAAAATATCCTGTTAAATTTATGCTAAAAAGCACAGCTGTGGCTGCCAGAAATGACAATGTAGCAAAGTTTCAGCTATTACAGAATGGCACATTGGTGCCTGTATATTTAAAACTTAAAACTGTATATTTAATTAAAGGGGTCATATGATGCTGCTAAAAAGAACATTATTTTGTGTATTTGGTGTAATGCAATGTGTTTATGCGGTTTAAGGTAAAAAAACCCACATTATTTTCCACATACTGTACATTATTGTTTCTCCTTTATGCCCCGCCTTTCTGAAACGTGTCAATTTTTACAAAGCTCATCGGTCTGAAAAGCGAGGTGTGCTCTGATTGGTCAGCTATCCAGTGCGTTGTGATTGGCCGAATTCCTCAAGTGTGTGATGGAAATGTTATGCCCCTTACCTTATACTGTGATGTCGTGTCCCGGCGCGACGAGACAAAACCATTAAAACCCATTACAAACGAGGCATTTGTTGCATCCAGTGGGGACATAATTACGGATTATAATGACTTATACTGTCTTTTTATGCGTTGCGTATCGCGCCGTGTAAACATAAAACCATGTCTGCATTTGTGATCGGAGAAATGACAAACAACAAGCGCTACTCTACACTGCTCAAAACTCACGTTTGAATCATCAGTGGCAAATTCTTTAAATATGAAAACGTACTTACAGGCTGTGAGTCAGAAGCGCCAGACTGTCCTTGCAAAGTTGGAATTGCCCAACTTTATAGAAACAGACACCGGCATTGTAGGCTACTCTCCCCAGAAACAGTCCTCGTCCTCCATAAAATATGCTGCACACATCTGAATATTTGGGTGCTGACTCTTAACTTTTATAAAGAATATCTCTTTGGATTTGAGACTTTAGTCTTTGCAACTTTACAGATCTTCTTTATGCACCAAGAGCTTGTAACACTCCAAAGAGAAAGGAAGAATTGAAATCTCATCATATGACCCCTTTAAATGATAAAATGTTAATTTATCAACCTGCTTGAATTATCAAAATCCACTTTGTACCTCAAAATGTATTGATAACCACAAAAATAATACAGGTGATAAAACAAAGCCAAATAATGAGTTTATCACAAGTGGCCTGTCCATTAAATATGGAAAACAAATATGGAGGTTTCAGGGTCATACAAAGAGAAAAGACCATCATGGTAACACACATGACACTAAAATGCAATAAACATTAACTAAATGACATAAAATAGAAAACAAAACACCCTAATGTACTTTACAGATAAAAAAAAATACTATTTGAAAATGTAAATATCCTCATTCAGTGAGTCATGTGTCACACAGGGACTTCTGGGAATGTCTTTTAATTGTTTTTCACTGGAAATGATATGGCAATTCATAATTTTTACCTGCAAAAACATAAATGTATCAGTATTTTACAGCATAATTACATGTAATGCAATGTTACAACAATTTTTCACCATATATGTTCCAATAAGCTA
Organism: Sinocyclocheilus anshuiensis; assembly: GCF_001515605.1. NCBI lineage: Eukaryota > Metazoa > Chordata > Actinopteri > Cypriniformes > Cyprinidae > Sinocyclocheilus > Sinocyclocheilus anshuiensis. The sequence goes on along the minus strand of NW_015558695.1, from coordinate 1,508,433 downwards.
CAATTTTTACTGTAGCATTAGTACAGTGTTGTAAAAATTGTTGCTAGAGCATTACTATAAAGCATTGCAGATGTGTGTTAAGTGATAACTTACTAGCTCAAAAAAATAAAAAATAAAATAAAAAATCTCTATAAAATAATTGTCCTTAGTCAATTCATACTCCTTTTTCAATAGGTCCCATGCATGTTTTAACACCTGAAAAAAGTCTGATTGCTTTGAAAAGTAAAAGTGCATCTCTTTCCATCAAGCCTCACAGTTTTAGGCCTCATTCATCTGCAGCACAGCATCCTGCTGAACGCACCAAACATTTAGGGTTAATAAAGAATGAGTATCTCAGCTGGGGAGTATAAAAAAGTGTTACAGGCCTTTTTTCTCACTGAGGGGTGGTAAAGGGAAAGCAAGGGAGCCATGTGTGTGAATACAAGTGTGTGTTTATAAGTGAGTGTGTGTGTGTAGGGTGGGACAGGCAGTGGAAGAACACAGACTGCCTGTTCCAGTGATGAAGTCAGCATAGCGCCAATACATACTTCCTGCGCTAATCAAATATGTCTCCATGACAAACAAACGCACAATGATCAAAACACAACACATGCAGCATTCACATCAAACTATTTGTATTCATAAAGAGCATGAAAACTATTCAACTACTAGAACTGGTCATCAAAAATTCAACAAATATATTGAATACGGGATGCATCCCGTTCCATGATGGTTACAGAGCCCTGCTGCATCCTCAGGAAATGACAGGCTAATCTGCACATCCTATTGTGTGAGTTATTATTTGCACTTCCTCCTGTAAGCCCGTCACACACTAAATCACACAGCAGTCTATTAGTGTCAGACTGTTATCAAGAACTAACTCTACTGCACAATGTTGTTGTTACCATATATAACCCAAGAGAAAGCTAAGGGAAAGTCAGAGACTTTAAGGCCGTCCGATACAAAATATAAAGATAAAATACAATCACGTGCATGTATGTCCGATTACTCATCAGGAATACCTGTGGCGTGACTTTTACGTGAACCTTCATGTCAGTAAACGTTCGCACACTATAATCTAACCGTGGCGGTCGGTTTTGATTGAGCATTTCAATATGATGTGTAACTTGAAACTTCAGAAAGAACCAAGTAAAACAAACTAATCAGTGACCACACTCATTTTATGACTATACATAAATGGCTCAATATGCTTGTAAAGAAATCCCCCTGATTATGGCTTATATATCACATAGTAATTACTTGCAACTTTTTTACTGCTCTAAAATCATCAGCAAGAATTATTAGTGTGTTGCTAAGTAGCACTTCAACTGTACTGCTCTCTTACACATCTATAAGCTTTTCTATAAGTTAAACAGTATGATTCTCTTCAAGCAGACCAGTTTATAGATGAGTGTGATATAATAAGGTTTGCATTACATCCGTTTTGTGTATTCAGGTGGATATGCTAAGCTGAAATAATCCATGCGAGGTCCGATATGAAGTGACAGCTCATAGAAAGTGCATGAGAGAGAAACAGAGAGAGAAGTAATTATAATGTAGGTGGCAAATCATATCAACTATTTACTAAGCTATAACAAGCTTAAAGGGGTCCTATTATGCTTTTTCACTTTTTCACGCATTTTTTCCGGGATTTGTGACATCACAAATATGGACGAATGGGACGAGACCTGGTTGAGCTGCACTAGAGAAGGCAACGAGTGTTACCACTATGTCGGAGACACACTAGCTTTCCCAAGACAGATGAACCAGCAAGTTCTAGTGCACCCCCAAAACAAAATCAAGACTTTGTAAAAGAGCATAATAGGACCCCTTTAATTAAAGCTTATCTTACATTCTCCAAATTGTGGTCATATTTAATGGCTGTTTAGCTGTATTCAGAGCTGTACAGTAGAAGAACATCCTTCACTGACGATCTGACTTGCAGCATTATATCCTCTGATTAGAATTTTCTTTTGCATTGCATTTTGCATTGTCTTTCTTCTCACAATAATGACAGCATGCACACTGATATTTATGTGCCTACTTCAAAACATACAATAATACTAACATACCTGTAGTGCATATTCAAAATGCATGATATTACCATGGCAATAAACCATTGTAATATGTTTTCAATAGCCATAACACTTGCTTGGTATTAGCTACACTTTTTTTTTATTTAACACATTCATCACGACCAGTGTTGGGGGTAATATATTACAAGTAACGTGAGTTACGTAATCAGATTACTTTTTTTCAAGTAACTAGTAAAGTAACGGATTACTTTTTAATTTACAAGAGAATATCTGAGTTACTTTTTCAAATAAGTAACGCAAGTTACTTTTTTTGTTAATTTATTGATTGACAGCTCTTCTGTCCCCATGTTGAGCGAAATCAGAAGATGTTACTGTAGTTCTAAAATAAATATGAATAGTAATGTAATTAGTTACTTTTTTATGGAGTAACGCAATATTGTAATGCATTACTTTTAAAAGTAACTTTCCCCAACACTGATCACGACTCATGTTAAAAATGTGTTAAAATAATAACAAATTAATTTACATTTTTAATTTAATTTTAATAATTGTGTATATTTAAATTGTATTTTACAGTGTTGAATCATTTATTTGTATTTTTTATTACATTTTTCTTAGTTTCTAGAATATATATATATATATATATATATATTCCCCAGAATATAATATGTGTATGTTTTTTTGTTTAGTTTTGTTTTTTGGCCACTGCCATGTTGAAAGAATGTGAGAGCATTCCTTTACATTACTGAAGTTTATTAGAAACAATACTGACTTAAAAAAATTATTAGTACAGGTTTAATAGATTCTCTTAATCGTTCCACCCCAAAATGCTGTCTAGGCAGTAAGCTCACTATGTTTTGAGACACAGCCGTTGTCTCTAGCGAGGCGTTTAATGCATGATGACGCAGTAACTATTAGTTACCAGCTCGTGAAGTCATATGATGACTCTTTCTTTCTGCTCCAGTTTTCAGCGCAGTTTCACCCCTGGCGAAGAGTGGGGAAAACCAAGGTACGCATTTCCTTAGACGTTCATCGACGACATAACGCAATAAACATACGCAGGTTTTAAATTAGTTCTTGCCAGACTTAATTAGCAGAGTGATAAAACTTCTAAGAGTTTATGAGGTTTTCATTTGTGGTTATGTAAGGCGTGTGATAATTGTCCCTACAGAAAGAGAACGAGACTTCGCTCATGCTGCTGTTATGCATCTGACATGTTTCATGCCATGACAGTGAACATGGAAAGAGTGGACACTGAGACAGCAGCACCAATGCCAGCGATTTCCATTTAACAGCACACTAATAAATCTTATACAAGGGTATTTATAGCACTCACCTCTAAGATGCTCCAACACATAACAGAGGAAAACTACATATCAGATCAGCGTTGCTCCGAATATATTATTTGCATAACGTACATACAATAGCATTTAATAGAAATAATTTCAATACATTAACACTAAAGAGATCTAATCACATCTCATTTCAACCATGTTATGCCCATTTCTTTACATTCAGGACCTCTAGACATGTAATCTTAGATCCATACTGAATGAAAATACATTACCTTGCTCATGTTTTTGGAGAATATTCCAGCTAAAAAAGGTTTCCTTAAAGATTTCATGGGCTACATTCCCAATAAGTCAATGGAGTAGCACTCGACTACCGATGGAGTTGTTTTCTTTACTCTTCACTAAACTCATAGTCTGGCAGTGGGAGGAGCTACAGCGGGAAAAGAACACTGGAATGTTGTTACTGGAAGCAAACTTTTCTGATTGGCCGCATCCTGACGAATCGATAGCTGATTGGATGGAATGCAAATTAGAAGCGCCTGCCTTATGAATGTAGCGCTGTTCTACAACATATCTTTCTCTATAGCATCACTTTCAAAACCATATGCGTTTAATTATTTAGCTAATTTTGCTTAGAATATTTAAACTTATATTTAAACTTTTAATTAAGAATGAATTCTATAATCTAGATTTTATTATGATGTGCTCTCTTATTCAACAGGAAACTGTGGTATTAACACAGGTATTAAACGACTATGCAAAACAAGTTTAGTTAATTATGGAATTAAGTTATACATTACCTTGTTTCTGATATGCATTAGACAGATTTTATTTATGTTTAATGTTCCATATATTATTACCGTCTCTACAATAATAAATAATTAGCCAGAAATTAGTCTGAAAATCAGTGTAATGCATATTTATCCGCCAAAATAGTGGTACTTTGAAAGAACTATTGAAAGCACAATAGCGACATCAACTGGTCATATGTGGAGTTACATCTGCAGGCGAGTTCACAAGAGTTTTCTACAGTAGAGATGAAGCATGTAAAGCTCACTAAGTATTATTTAAACGTCCTAAATGTCGCTTTAGATACATTTGTGAAAAGATACAAGTTCCAAGCACAATAATAAAAAAAAAAAGATAAAGCACCTTCAGCTAGGCCTCATATCAAACATCCCAGACTTAATGTTGAAACAGAGAAATTTGTTCCTCATTGGGTTTTGTTTTCGCCAATTAAGAAACATTTTCAAACACTACATGATTAAAACGAATGGCCACAAATGTAAGTGATGGATGCAGTCCATCTGTCCACGAGCAGAATAAACAGAAATGTGCTCTGTGGAATCGCACAGCCAAGTAAATGTGGCTTCAAGCAATGAAGCCCCATACAAACACCATGTGATATGTGCCAGTGATTAATGCATTCATAAAATAAGTTCCGTATAAACACAGAAAACATTAAGAATGATATATTAAACATCCAAACGAATATAAATCAGCAAATAGCAATGTATTGAATGTTTATTTGAACTACTTAATGAATGTTTGTGAAATGTCTGAATTGGAAACAGGAAATAAAATGTGGAATG
>NW_015558695.1:1492618-1503269 GCF_001515605.1 Sinocyclocheilus anshuiensis | reverse complement strand
CACTTCTGTGAGATACTGTATATATATATATATATATATATATATACACTAAATGCATGCAATCTTAAATAAATAAATAATAAAGTAGTTCAATATGCAGGATTTATTTATTTTTAACTAGACCTGGATCATTTCTGACCCTATAATGCACAGACAATCATTTCTTTATCATTATTTTGTTGATTATACTGAGATGTACTGAGCTGATGTGGAAATTCCAGTAAATTATATATCTTGACATTATTTAATTAACATACAGAAGACAAAACCAGCTGACTTATAGAAGAATTATTATGTGATTATAAATGTTTTGACTTTTTACTACTTCTAGATATACTGCCATATCACAAAACATAAAACAAGAATGTAAGAGGTGTTTGAAGCTAATCAATGTAGAGATAAAATGGAATAAAACAAAGTATAAGGAAGGGCAAGGAGAAGAAAGAGAAAAGGACAGAGAAAGCTTGAGTATCAGATGCGGGGAAATTATACAATCCAATTAAGGAGAGCGAGAGAGAGTAAGGCTTGTTGAGAAAGGGTAAAGAGAGACGTGTGTAGGACACACAGGCCATGAGAGAGTGTGTGCAGGCAGGATGTGGAAGGCACATGAGGGGCCCTCCAGCAGGCAGACTGTGAACATTAGAGAAACATGTCCCGTCCCACTCACCAAGCCATGTGCATACAAATTTATACTGTTTACAGAACCAGAGGAGAGAGAGTTCTATTAAAAATAGAACAGCATTTTTCTGCATTTCCTATGTACATACTCTCTCTTTTCCATCTCACCCTGTTTTCATATTTAAGGTTTGGGATTTAAACAAACCCACAGCACATTACATTTTGGCAAGTAACTCATCCCATATGTTGGTGCTATGAACACGAGAGATGCCTCAAATCATGTGGCTTGTGGAGGAGAGGTGTTATTACTTTAATCAGACGTATTTTCACATGACAGATGATAAATAGGGGATATATATAGTCATCTATTATATATTATCAGTATATTATTTCTAAATGGTTTGAATGATTTAACAATTCAAAAATTCTAAATTTATTAAAGTAGTAATAAATAATTTTAATAAAATACATTTAAAAAATTACAACTCATATTAAATTCAAGGCATTGTATATGGCATTTCCTTACAAAAAAAAGCTGAAATCTTTCACTTAAAATCAACTGGTTTTATAAAAAATGCCTGTAATAGAAGAAACTTCCAATATTTACTCTGATTTGTATGTGTTTTTTAATGAAACGCTGAATCATTAGAGCTTAAGTGAAAATGGCGCAGCAGGGGAAATTCAGTTTTCAGGGGATATTTACCTTGATTTTTCTCATATATATTCTCAAGCTCTTCATTGGCACTTTTTTCTCCTTAGTAAAGAAGTAACTAACTTTAACTGATGTTATGGTGTTATAACGAAAATGTCAAAAAGAGATTAATTAATTTTAAATATTTAAAACAAATTATACGATCATACAAATTATTTTTGCAGTCATTTCACTCTGCTATAATAATCCGTTTTAATCCGTCAAAATGCCATTTTATATGATTTAAAATTTTCCGAGTTGAAATATTTGTCAAGGGTAAAACAATAAAATCTATACAATTGATCTATTCAGTTGATCAAAGGTGACAGTAAAAACATTTATAATATATTTAAAAAAAAATCTGTTTTTAAATAAATGCTGTTCTTTTTATTCACTTTTTTTTAATCACGAAAAAATCTCAGTTTCCACAGAATATTAAGCAGCACAACTGTTTTCAACACTGATTGTAAGAAGAAAAGAGTTTTTTTAACACAAAATCAGCACATTAGAATGATTTCTGGAGGATCATGTGACACTGAAAACTAGAGTAATGAAAATAAAATATTTATCCTGATTTTCTTTTTATTTAATTATTAAAAAAAATAATAATTTTAACTCAAGTTCTTCACTGGCAATTTTGTCTCTTTAATAATGAGATTATTAACTTTTGATAAAATACTAATTGTCAAAATTGTTACGATGGAAATAGAACAGAGGGAATAAATAACAAAAAATTCAGAATATAAGTATTAGATTAGTTCACTCTGTTTTCATTATTTAAAAAATGGTGTTAAAATATAATATTTTAGAATGGATTTTAATATTTCATATGACCATTTTTACATATTTTACAATATTAATATTTAAAAAAAAAATTTGCATCACAGGAATAAATTACATTTTAAAATATATTAAAATAGAAAACAGTTATTTTAAATTGTAATATTATTTCACAGTGTACTGTATTTTATTTAAATCAAATAAACGAAGCCTTAGTAATCATAAAAGACTTTTCAAAAATCGTAGAGACCCCAAACGTTTGTAGACAGAAAGAAAGGAAGAAGAGTGAAAAAAGGTGGAACTGGAAGAGAGTTTGCCGTGGAGAAATGAACACAGCAGTGTGGGGTGAAATGGAGCAGGATCATTACTCACAGAGGTGGAACCGTGTGTCAACGGAGCCATGTTTCTGCCACACAGAGGAGACCTGTGTTCCCGCAGCACCTAAAATCACTCAGGAAGTACCGGATATTTAGAAACACCTGTGGCCAAGTCAACACATACACTTTTACATCTTAGGCTCTTTTCAAATGAATGTGCTTTTGTTGTGTGCTGATGTAATGTTGACCAACAGTTTTGGATGGAATGTTTGAGGGACGACACAAACATTATTTGAAAAAGAGGAGGATGCTGAGAGAGAGAGAGAGAGAGAGAGAGAGAGATGAGAACATGCAGAAAGAGGAAATGGAGGGAGGGGTGAGCGCAGGAATGATTGGGTACTAAAGAGCCAAGCGCTGATTAAATACAGCTGTGGAGGGAGGGAGGGAAATAGATGATGGAGATAGAGAAAGAGAGAGAGACTGAGGCAGGATGGTGAGGAAGGGATGGACTGAATGTCGGGGGGTAGAGGGATTCAAAGAAAGGGGCGAGCTAGAGACGAGAAAAAGACGGAGAGAGACGAAATCTGAAGACACGGGAATGGGTCCACTTTTGTTTATTTAGAAAATAAACTTGCTAAAACACTTAACTGTTTAATAACATGAGCATAAATGCTGTCAGTTTTGTTATTTTTATGAAAGCCATGATCATTTTCAGTTTTTCACCACAGTGTCATTTCCATCACATCTCAAATCATGTCTTGTGATTAATAGACTTGTGAGATGGAAATTTAATTTTTAACATCTTTCAAATAAAATACAGACTCCTGTGTCTTGCTAACAGCTAGCACTTGTCAAAATACATTTAAATTAAATAAGATTTAATAGGAATTAAATCACATTTACACATTAAATATGTGTGTGTTAAGGAGTCTGGGTTTGAGACAAATATAAAACAAAATGTATGCATAAAGGCATTTTAAAACTATTAAAAAATTAATTATTTGATTTTTTAACCATGAAAAATGTTGGAATTTTAATACAAAAATGACTTAAGGCAGAAGAAACGCACAATATTTAAACTGATTTTTATGTGTTTTATGAAATGCTGAATCATATCCCTCTTCTCATTCTCTGCCCATTTCCCAACTTGCTTCCAAATATTTTCAGTACTGCACAAACTCTGCAGTGGGCAGATGTCAGGGCGGTATTCCGAATGGTGAAGGAAAGCAAACAAAGTGCAAAGAGATTTCAGACAAAATTTGTTTTTATGACCCCAGCACACTGGGGCTTTGATGAAGTGGCACTAAAAGGACAGGGATGGTTTTCCTTTTCCTTTCAAGCGTTTCCAGTTCACATTCCTCATTGCACACACGATTTTTCTCATATTCCCTCACTACACACACATCCTCATGCTGTCAGAGTAAACACCCTGATGTCTGACCATGTCCTCTTGAGAATATGCAGAGAGTTACATGCTGTAGATATGTGTATGCATCCAAGATTTACAGAGCTTGATTTCATATGAGAATGAGGGAATGTGATCAGTGCTTCCAGAATTCCAATGTATCCAATGTGAGCAAAACTTGTTATGCGGTTACTAGGGTGTTCTGGGTGGTTTCAACTGCCTAAATTGTAATTCAGATTGCTCAGAAATGTAAAAGTTTTGGTATATTTGTGTTGATGTTTTAATATTTATGTGCATGTTGGGATCGGTGGAAGAAATAGTGGATTATTTATAGTGGATGCCTGTGGATTATGGCTGCAGTAAACTAGCACTTGTTAAAGTTTCTGTCATTCCATGGATATTCTAGGAATATACCATAAGTCCCAATGAGCGAAGATAAACAAAGAGCGTAGTTTGTGAACAGCTGTGTTTTTAGATTGCAGAGAAGAATGGAAACTCAAATGCACCATAATGCACAGCAGTTTGCTGGATATAGATTAGAACTAGCGATGGACTGAAATAATGCTCTTAATAGAAATTCATCACTAAAAAATATTTGGTTAGTCAAGGGTTTGGAAAATTTTGCTCAAAGGAGCTTGTCACAACTTTTGAACAACAAACAAAAAAACTTTTTGAAAACAAAACAAAGACAAAATAAAACAACTAAAATGAAACAAAACAAAATAGGACAAAATAAAATGAAACAAAAACAAAATTAAAATAACTATAAATAAAACACGACAATAAATAAAACAAACAAAAAACAAGAAAAAGCAATAGACAAAATAAAGTAAAATAAAACAAAACAATATTAAGAATAATAAAACAAAACAAGATGAAAAACAAACAAAACAAAGCCAAATAATAAAATAAAATAAAATAAAATAAACACTGGAACAGACGCTGGCTTTAGGGGCAAGTCCTAGATATACCTAAGTTCATATTCACCAAACCCAAGTTCTGTTCCGGGTCAAAGTGACCATCCAGAAGTATAGCTCTTTCTTTAGAGACAAAGAAGAAGGACACAGAATGTAAGACAGCCTGCAGACCTCACAGACTTATAAGACAGAGACTGGAATGAAACCTTGGTATGTCACACTAAGAGACAATAGCAGCTCAGTGAGGACAAGATTCTGACAGGCTAAAGCCTCTCTTTGTTAAATTACAAAAAAACAATAAATAGCCAATGCAATCTGTAATGAAAGGACACAATGATTGATTTGGTGTGACGAGTAAGTAATGCATCGGTGCAGCTTAGTGGTTAAGGATGAGAAAGGTCACAGGTTCAGATCCTGCGAGGGTTGATCTATGAAGCCCTTGACTAAGACACCAAAACTTTGGTTGCTCCACTGGGGCTTAGAAAGCATCAAGCTAAATGTCAGATTGCTTAGTTAGATAGCATCATAAAAGAGTTATATGCTTGCATAACACAGTGTTTCATTATAGTCTCATCAGCAGACCAAAATCCTCCTCTACGTGACATGATCATACACTGATTTAGGAGTATTACCATTAAACTCTGCAACCACAGCAAAATAAAAGAAACCAGCCTGGTATTAAAATGAAAAATGTCTGTAAAAACAAACATTATGGTTACAATAGTAGGAGGAAGCATTCAAAATAAACCACAGCCTTATGCAAGTTTGCTATTAAAATATCAACAGGACAGTGGATGGACTCTTTTACAGTCTCAAAGTGACAAGACTAAAATGTGTGTGTGTTTGGCCACAGATGACGGACCTGCGGCGAAATATTAAAGTGGCATGGCTGAATAACTGCTGAGGGAGACATATAATGATTTCCAGGCCTACTTCACAGGATCAGCTACAACTTTGTGACATCATACAGAGGGCTCAAAGTTCCCACGCTGCACTACACGTGAACGAGCCTCGGGGACCAGACCATTATAGACTTTCACTCTCAGGCATGTAAACACACAATCAAGCCCTCCTCAAGTTTTCCAGGCCTTCTTTGTCAGTGTCAACAATCAGGGAGACATTGTTACTCCAGAACACACACGCTCATCCTCACACAAAGATCTGAACAAACCCCTAATCCTTAGCATTCAACTTTAGCATGTAACTCATCCCACACACTGTTTGTGTTATGGATATAAATGATACATCAAATCATGCTGCTTTTTGAGGAAAGGTGTGATATTTCTTTCTAAGTGACCAGACTTTATTTTAAGGTCTAGTTCTCACTATTAACTAAGACTTTTATCGCAATAAACTCCTAATTTGCTGCTTATTAATAAGGTAGATGTTAAGTTTAGGTATGGGGTAAGATAAAGGGATGGTCATGCAGAATTAGGCATTAATATGTGCTTTGTAAATACTAATAAACAGCCAATATGCTAATATTGCATGTTACAATATGCATGCTAGTTAATAGTTCTTAAAATAAAGTGTAACCGATTTTCACATTGTGTGTAATAAAATGGGTGAAAAACATCCCATAGACTTATTATAAACTAAAGGAGGGATCTAAGTCATATCCAGCATAGAAAAATTCAAAGACATGTAGAGGTGGGCTATTTTGCCATGGGGTCACATAGAATACCTTAACAACCATGCAGAACGCTGTAGTAACCACCAAGAATACACTAGCAACCACTAGAATAACCTAGCAAAAGCCCAGAACACTCTAGCAAGTATGCAGAAAGCTTCAACCATTAAGTGTACAAGAGGAACCATCTAAAGTACCCTAGCAATAAAAAAAATAAAAAAAGGTTAATAAAAACATTCAGTCAGCTGAAGACTCACCAGTCTTCGGAGAACTGGCCCAACAGACATATCACAAAATTAGCAAAAAATATTTATCTAAAATTAGAAATAAATATTAGGGAACAGACACTGGCTTTCAAAGATCTACGATTCAAAATAGCATAGCAACCACACAGAATACATTAACAACCACCCAGAACACCTTATTACCCATTAAGAATACCCTAGCAACCATGCAAAATATCCTAGCAACCCCCCCCCCCCAGAATACCTTAGCAAGTTCCAAAATGTGTACAAATCTATTTTCAATAACATGATAAACACATGAAAAAACAAACCAAGCATTAAACAGTTCTAGACCCTCCATATGTAGCAAGCATGTAAGTGCACAACATATACGTAGGCTAATTGCAAATGCATCCTATCTGATGCTGTCCTGCACTACAAGAGAGTAACTTCACTCATAACAACAACTTGCGTAACTTCTAACTGACCCCAGCTCCTCACATGGGTTTCACCACAAACAGAGTCTTGATCTTCCGACACTGAGGCACACAAGTAAACATGTTCTCTGAACTCTTCATTTGTACGCGAATTCTGGAAGTACCCACCTTGGTCAGCCTCATGTTTCCCCTGGACTTTGCTATCTCCCTCCTTAAAGACCCTCTCACGGGTACCGGATCTGGCTCGTCCCCACAGCTATCCGCACACAGGGCACAACCCATATAGAGATCTGGACCCTGCTGGTCTGTCTCTCCACTCTCACTCTCTCTGGATGAGGTTTCCCGAGCACACAAGAGCAGCTGTTTTTGTCCTCTCACTCGAGGCCCTTCCCCTTTTCCTGGCTCCCATTCAAACACACACACATGTTCGCCAGTTCACACTCATCTGTCTCCCGTGAGCACACATACGTAAACAAAGGTGAGAATATGTCCATTAAATCAAAAGTCTATTAGCACTCTGAAAGCAGCATGCGTACGGTCAGCCAAATGTACACAACTTACAAGCCAGCATCCAGAGGATATCAGCCCCCACCCCCTACTTTTCCCAGAAACACACACACCATTGTGCTCAAGTTCTCTGTCTTTCAGATTGTAAACAGACATATGCTGACTTCTTTTTTTTTTTTTTTTTTTTACCTTAACTGATATTATGCTATGCATTTTTTCCTTAATTGCTTATTTTTAGTGTTAGGAGAACATCAAATGATGCCTCGAATCATGCAGGTTGTGGTAAAAAGGTGTGCTAGTACTTTTCTAAAGAACAAGATTTATGATTTTTATCAGGTGGACAATAAAATGGGAAAAAAAGTCCCATAGATGTATATTAAATCCATATATAGATAGCATAATATTACAGAGACTGGAACAGAGATTGGAACACCCTAGCAACACCATAGCAATCAGCCAAAATACCCTAGCAATCACCTAACAACTTGCAACCACCCTATCATCCACCCAGGACACCCAGGTAATCACTTAGCAACACCCTATCATCCACACATGACACCCAGGTAATCACTTAGCAACACCCTATCATCCACCCATGACACCCAAATGATTATATGTGATCACTTAGCAACAGCCTATCATCCACACGACACCCAAATGATCACTTAGCAACACCCTATAATCAACACATGACACCCAAATGATCACTTGGCAACACCCTATCATCCACGCATGACACCCAAGTGATCACTTAGCAACACCCTATCATCCACACATGACACCCAGGTAATCACTTAGCAACACCCTATCATCAACACATGACACCCAAGTGATCACTTAGCAACACTCCATCATCCACACGACACCCAGGTAATCACTTAAGCAACTCCCTATCATCCACCCAGAACACCCAAATGATCCCTTAGCAACACCCTATCATCCACCTATGACACCCAAGTGATCACTTGGCAACACCTTATCATCCACCCAGAACGCCCAAATGATCACGTAGCAATACCACATACAATCCACCCAAAACACCCAGGTAATCACTTGGCAACACCCTATCATCCACCCATGACACCCAAGCGATCACTTAGCAACACCTTATCATCCACCCAGAACACCCAAATGATCACTTAGCAACACCCTATCATCCACCCAGAACACCCAAATGATCACTTAGCAACACCCCATACAATCCACCCAAAACACCCAGGTAATCACTTGGCAACACCCTATCATCCACCCATGACACCCAAGCGATCACTTAGCAACACCTTATCATCCACCCAGAACACCCAAATGATCACTTAGCAACACCCTATCATCCACCCAGAACACCCAAATGATCACTTAGCAACACCCCATACAATCCACCCAAAACACCCAGGTAATCACTTGGCAACACCCTATCATCCACCCATGACACCCAAGCGATCACTTAGCAACACCTTATCATCCACCCAGAACACCCAAATGATCACTTAGCAATACACCATTCAATCCACCCAAAACACCCAGGTAATCACTTAGCAACACCTTATCATCCACCCATGACACCCGAATAATCACTTAGCAACACCATATCATCCACCCGACACCTGAGTAATCATTTAGCAACGCCCTATCATCCACCCAGAACACCCAAGTATTCACTTAGCAACACCTTATTGTCTACCCAAAACTCCCAGGTAATCACTTAACAACACCCTATCATCCACCTGAAACACTCAAGTAATCAGTTAGCAACACCCCATACAATCTAGGGCTGCACGATAAATCGAAATGAAATCGAAATCGCGATTAGAAAGAAGCTGCGATTGTCATGCGTATCTTTCAGTGAAACACAGTTCAGTGATCAGTAGTAAATCTCCATCCAAAGGCCAGAGGGCGCTCTCGCGCGGAAACTCCAAATAGGCCCCGCAGAAGAAATCCAAGAGATCCCTATAGAGTGGTGGAACTATGACGTCAGAACCCAGAAATGCAATTCATTGTGGGTTCCTTCGAGATTTTCTTATGGGGTTTTTCAATTTATGAGTAAAATAAAGCCTGTGGTGAACATAACGTGACGATACTTTGACGTTTTGTTCTACAACGTAAATTACACATATCCATACCCAAAACACAAATTTGAAAGCAGTTATGTTCATTTTTGAAAACGTATGTTTTTAATAAGTAACTAGATAAGAACGTTTGGGCTGTGAGTGTGTGCAGTTTACATTGTAGAATAAAGCGTCTAAGTATCGTCAAATTATGTTTACCACAGGCTTTATTTTACTCATAAATTGAAAAACCCCATATGAAAATCTCGAAGGAACCCGCGGCGAATTACATTTCTGGGTTCTGACGTCATAGTTCCCCCAAGAATAAACCAAAGATTTAACTGCTTTCATTGATTCAACGTGACTAATAAACACTGGACTATGGCAATGTATGGTTTATCTGAGTTCTTATTATTATAATTTTCATTATAATAAAGTATATCTATAATGCAATGCTAATCGACATAGCTTTTATCACCGTTTAGAATACTATGAAATATGTTGCATTCCTTATTCTGTGTAAGAAGCCAGATCTCACAGAAGGATTTATTTCAAACACTCAACTGGCGATATGAAGTGAGTTTATAGTAAAAAAACATTATTATTAAAACATTATTAAATGTGGTATTTTCATGTGCTTTCAGATGGAGCAGCATTTACTACACAGAGCCGTAGTTCAATCAATTAGCAGCACCTAATCATCCACCCAAAACACCCAGGTAATCACTTAGCAATACCCATACAATCCACCTAAAACACCCAGGTAATCACTTAGCAACACCCCATCATCCACCCAAAACACCCAGGTAATCACTTAGCAACATCCTATCATCCACACATGACACCCAGGTAATCACTTAGCAACACCCTATCATCCACACATGACACCCAGGTAATCACTTGGCAACACCCTATCATCCACACATGACACCCAGGTAATCACTTGGCAACACCCTAGCATCCACCCATGACACCCAAGTGATCACTTAGCAACACCCTAACATCCACCCAACCCCCCAGGTAATCACTTAGCAACACTCATACAATCCACCCAAAACACCCAGGTAACCACTCAGCAAC
>NW_015558695.1:1476911-1489650 GCF_001515605.1 Sinocyclocheilus anshuiensis | reverse complement strand
TTCTTTTTTTTTTTTTTTTACCTTAACTGATATTATGCTATGCATTTTTTCCTTAATTGCTTATTTTTAGTGTTAGGAGAACATCAAATGATGCCTCGAATCATGCAGGTTGTGGTAAAAAGGTGTGCTAGTACTTTTCTAAAGAACAAGATTTATGATTTTTATCAGGTGGACAATAAAATGGGAAAAAAAGTCCCATAGATGTATATTAAATCCATATATAGATAGCATAATATTACAGAGACTGGAACAGAGATTGGAACACCCTAGCAACACCATAGCAATCAGCCAAAATACCCTAGCAATCACCTAACAACTTGCAACCACCCTATCATCCACCCAGGACACCCAGGTAATCACTTAGCAACACCCTATCATCCACACATGACACCCAGGTAATCACTTGGCAACACCCTATCATCCACACATGACACCCAGGTAATCACTTGGCAACACCCTAGCATCCACCCATGACACCCAAGTGATCACTTAGCAACACCCTAACATCCACCCAACCCCCCAGGTAATCACTTAGCAACACTCATACAATCCACCCAAAACACCCAGGTAACCACTTAGCAACACTCCATACAATCCACCTAAAACACCCAGGTAATCACTTAGCAACACCCCATACAATCCACCCAAAACACCCAGGTAATCACTTAGCAACACCCTATCATCCACCCAGAACACCCAAATGATCACTTAGCAACACCCTAGTAACCTCCAAAACCACTCTAGCTATCAGCTAATAAGACCCAATAATTATTCCATTCCTTTTTTACTCACAATTTGTACAGTGTCCCAACTTTTTTGGAATCGGGTTTGTACATATCAGAGTGCTAAAAAAACACTTAAAACAGCTTCTGCTGAATCTGAAAATGTTTACTCCACCGGTTTGCACCACATCATTTAAACATGATTTGTTGATCAAATCAGAACCAAAGTATGGCTTTGAAATGAAGATAAATAAATAATCTCCAGGGGCCACAATGAGGAACATGCAACTCTTACAGATCTTCCAACCTCAAAGGGGTTTCTCATGCTAAGATCATGCTAAATATCTCTGGATTCCACTCATCCATTTACTCATTTTTCCTCGCATATTTTCCCAGCATTCTCGTGGAGCAGGCCAGCTGAAACCACGACTATTCACCAGGAAATGAAATGCCGTATCAGACCACAGCAACCATTGCTGGGAAGCGAGGGAAGCCGCAGCTCTGCAGGGCTTCAGGCTGAGCTGGTATGCGAGTTGGCAGCATTGATGTGTAGCTGCTGGGCTTAGGCTGTGTAACTGAGAACCTGTGTGAACAGAATCAGCCCTTCGGAGCCGATTTACCCTGACAAGACCTCCCAGACTCAAACTCTCTATCTCTGCCTCTCTAAGACAATTTTTAGCTGCGTGTTTTCAGTTTTCCAGAGGACCTTTTTTTCTTTTCTTGAAGGACGACAAGAGATGTAGATGGAGAGGAGAGGAGGGGGTTGGGGTGACATGGTGGCCTGTGGGACTATTAAATCGCACCCCTTTTAAGGCAAATTCCACTCGTGCCTCCTCGGCCCCTCTTGTTTCCGACCCTCCTCTTTTCCTGTTTTCTCTCTTTCTCCAAATGCACACATAGACCAACTCTCTGAACACCAATGTCCCTTTAACTACTTTATCAGGTAAAACCATGTTGTTGTGACTTTACAGGTCCCCATGAGACCTGCTTGGAAACATCATCTATTGAAAATTCTGGAAAATAACATTAACAGATCAGTCATGTAGCATGTTTACATGCAGCCTTGAAATCTGTTAGGACTTGATCCAAATGAAATTTTAACCTGACTGAACGAGGTAATCCTAAAGAAATACATTTAAAATTCTGTTTTTTTACCACGTCGTTCCAAACCTTTATAACTTTAATTGAAAAATTGAATCAATGTTGCAATATGTGCCTGCTCATACAAACAATTGCAACAGATTAAAATTGCACATTTCACCTTTAAATTCGCAGTCTCATTTCATCAAGATAAGCTCAGACTAAACTATGGCTACGCAACCACTTTTTACATAAAACTAAGTGCAAGGAAAACTAACGGATATATTTAAAAAAGCAAAGCCAGGCATTTTTAAGAGTAATACGTCACCTTACGCAAATAGAAAACTGAATGATCTATGGACTGATCCTAATGAAATGTGTTTGTCTGATACACAGATTCGGGCACCTCATGAAGTCGATGAGCCTAGCATACAGATCTCAGTGAGACGCATCTTTCAACACCTGAAGTGATCGCAGCAGGAAAATGCTCCAAAATGCTATCATCTAAAAAACAGCCAGCTGCCAACAGCTGCCGAGCACTTTTTGGCAGGGAACATCCTCCTGGCAGTGGATTCGGCAGACATAATTCTCACTATCTGCTAATGGTGCGGGGAGGCTTTTCAAGCAGGGAAACAGAGGACAGAGAGACAACACACTGACCAGATTAATTATGAACTGAGTGGAAAAGAAAGGATTTACATAGGAGTCTACAGATGTCTGTCTGGACTTTTGAACCTTTTTTTATTATTCTGATTGCCGTAAAAAAAAAAAAAAAAAAAAAGGAAAGCAGGAAGGAAGAAATATAAGGAGTCGTATAAGAAAAGCTGAAAAGACTGCTTAAAATAGAACAAGAAAACAAAGACTGCAAGGAAAGATAAATAGACAGACAGGGGAAGATGAGATTCTTAAGTGAACACTTGAGACAGCAAATTTAAACAAATGGTCTGAAGCAAAGATACTACAAGCAATTGCAGACAAAAACAAATGAACTGAAACAGTTAAACAAAACAACAAACAGCAAAGCCCACAGTCCTGCTGTTAAAGAGCTTACAACATGCAATCTATGTAATAAATATTGGTACATATCCCAAGAAAGTACAACTGGTCCTTGCCTGTACAAAAATCCCTACGATACCTGAAGTCTTGCAAATAGTTTTGCAATGCATTTCTATGTAGTTGCCAAGATGTTTTAGGTGATTCTAGGTGTTCTAGGGCAGTGGTTCTCAACCACATTCCTGGAGCCCCCCAAAACTGCACATTTTGCATGTCTGCTTTGCCTGACATACCAGGTCTTGGAGTCTCATGAGCTAAATCAGGAGTGTTTGATTAAGGAGACATGCAACATGTGCAGTGCTGGGGGGCTCCAGGAACGTTGTTGAGAACCACTGTTATTGTGCAAGGACGTTCAATCCTGCTCATGGAGGGCCAGTGTTCTGCAGAGTTTAGCTCCAACCCTCAGAGACACATCAAACACACCTAATCCAACTAATCAATGTCTTCAAGATTTCTAGAAAAACAGGTGTGTTGGAGCAAAACTCTTGCCCTCCAGGAGTCTACTACTTCTTCAACCCTGCTCCTGGAAACCCACTGTCCTGCAGAGTTTAGCTCCAACCCCAATAAAACCCACCTGAAGCAGCTGATAAACGTCTTCATGATCACTAGAAAAATCACTGGCTAGGTGTGTTGAAACAGGTTGGAAATAAAATTTGCAGGACAGTGGGTCCCCAGGAGCAGGGTTGAAGACCTATGACTTAGAGTTAGGGTTTTTAACTAACCGTACAATCAATAGTAATAGTGAAGCTTACCGTAGCACAAATATAAAAAAGAATGTCAGTACAAAATCTTGATGCACTATTTTTTTTTATATTAAATATAAATATTTAATGTTTCACATTTAGGCTTTTACCTGTCAGAAGGAAAGGAGGTGGAGGGGAGTCACCATCCCAAGACTCTTTTGAGATGCCCAATTTGTTGTAATTCTTTTTAGACTGTTTATGGCAGCTGCTTTAATTTTCTCAGTTTATAGCAATTCCTAAGACATTTGTGGTCATGACTATTGAACTTTGTGGTGCACCTGCATCTGGCCAACAGGCTTACAGTGCTGCACTGGGAGGAAAACACCATTTTTGTGGAAGTCTCAATTAAAAAAAAAACTGACTAAAATATGTTTACTATAACTCCTGGAGGAACATTATCTTGCAGGGTTTCTCCAACCCTAATTAAATACAACGGAACCTACTAATCAAGGTCTTTAGGATATAATTGAAATTTCCAATGCAAGCGTGCTGGGGCAAGCTGGAGATAAGCGCTGCAGGACATTAACCTTTCCAGTAGAAGGACGAGACACCCCTGGAATAACCAGTCTTGCCAGCTCAAAAGTGTAGAAACCGGTTGTCTCACTAAGCCAGGGGTGTCCAAACTCAGTCCTGGAGGGATACTGTCCTGCAGAGTTCAGCTCCAACCCCAATTAAACACACCTGAACCAGCTAATTAAGGTCTTACAAGGCATAATAGAAACTTCCAGGCAGGTGGGTTGAGGCAAGTTGGAGCTAATCTCTGCAGGACAGTGGCCCTCCAGGACTGAGTTTGGACACCCCTGCACTAACCCAAAGGTGTCCAAACCTGCTCCTGGAGGGTCACTGTCCTGCAGTTTAAAGGATTAGTTCACTTCCAGAATACAAATTTCCTGATAATTGAGTCACCCCCATATCATCCAAGATGTTCATGTCTTTCTTTCTTTAGTAGAAAAGAAATTAAGGTTTTTAAGGAAAACGTTCCAGGATTTTTCTCCATATAGTGGACTTCAATGGGAGCCAACAGTTGAAGGTCCAAATTGCAGTTTCAATGCAGCTTCAAAGGGCTCTACATGATACCAGCCGAGGAATAATGGTCTTATCTAGAGAAACGATCGGTCATTTTCTGAAAAAATACAAATGTATACACTTTTTAACCACAAATGTTCGTCTTGCACTAGCTCTGTGATGCACATCTTTACGCATTGCGTAATCATGTTAGAAAAGTTACGCATGGTTAGTTCTTGGTCTGTGTACTTCGGTTCAAAAAGGTAGGGTAGGGCAAAAAATTACATCTCATTTTCTCCTCCAACTTCAAAATCATCTGACATCGTTGTTTTTACTTTTTTTGCAAGTTCGCTTTGTAAACACTGTGTCGGTACTTCCGCCTATGCCACACGTGACCTTTCCAACGTGGCTACGTAATGCGAGGTCGAGCTAGTGCAAGACGAGCATTCGTGGATAAAAAGTATATACATTTTTTTTTTTTTTTTTTTTAGAAAACAACTGATCGTTTCGCTACATTAAAACACTTATCCCTTGGCTGGGATCGTATAGAGCCCTTTGAAGCTACATTGAAACTGTAGTTTGGTCCTTCAACCCGTTGGTCTACTATATGGGAAAAGTCCTGGACTGTTTTCCTCAAAAACCTTAATTTATTTTCGACTGAAGTAAGAAACACATGAACATCTTGGATGACATGGGGGTGAGTAAATTTTCAGGAAATTTTTATTCTGGAACTGAACTAATCCTTTAACTTCAACCAGCAACAATACATTTGCTTGGAAGTTTCTAGCAATTCTGAAGACCTTGATTAGCTGGTTCAGGTATGTTTAATTTGAATTGCAGCTAAACGGGACAGTGGTCCTCAATTATATCCTTAAAACTCTTTAGAGGAAGTAAAACCCCAAGGTGCTTGCAATGTTTTTTTTTTTACTTTTAAAGCCGTAATTGAACCCTCAGCATGTGCTGCAATGCTTGAACTGATCCACTAGATGTGGATGATCTCACGACACATCCCACCTACAGAGGGTGTGTGAGAGACTGAAAAGGCCACCTATTGTTTATACAAAGCCATGACCTCAACACCCTCGGAGTTTACAAGAAAATTTCCAAGTTTACCACTGCGTATTTCAGTCTCCTCCTAAACAAGTGGTCAGTTTTCACATACTGTCCTGCAATCTTCCAGGGCTTGGGCTGGTTCTTTATTTTTAGACCTTGACACTCTTGAGCATACTGACTGAGAATGAAACCAATTGTGCCCAAACCAGGGTGGGTGCGAGATCTCGAGGACCATAATTTAGTCACTTTTTCATAAACAGGGGAGACTGGGAAATCTTGCCAAGTTCCAAGAAATGTTGCACCACACACCAATGCCAAATAAAGCAAAACTCGTCAGGCATTTGACCACACAACAATAACACGGTCTCAAATGCAACAGAAGTAAACTGTATTTTATGTTACTTCACCAATTGTTTGTTTACCTTCGGTTTGAAGTAGCTCTGCCAAGGACAATATATTTTAAAGATATATCTTGGCTACAAATGTGTTTGCGACTACTTGGTTTCTGTACTAGGCTATGTGCTGTTGCCAATTTGGGGCCACAAAAATAGTTTCCATATGTATGGTGACCAACTTCACCTGATTAACCTGGGGTTTTTCATAGGAGAAGAGCAATCAGACTAAAACTTTGCAGTTCTGGTCACTATAACAAAAATACAAATTGCAATAATACTACCTCTAGTACTTCCAGTACACAAGTGTAAGATCAGTGAATAAATGAATGCTAGGCTACAAATAGACTGAAAGAGCAATCTTCTTTTAGCAGTTATAGATAAGGTCTTGTGGTTTGAGGGAACTTGACTGAATTTAAAATGGCTGGAAAACAGACCTGAGTGCCAGGAAGGAAAGTGGAAAAATAGTCGTCAATACCCTGTGTCACTAAAGCAGAATACAAAAGATGCGTTGTGCTCCGACCCAAGGGTACAAAAGGAGGATGTGCGGCATTTAGCTATTAATAGTGGTTTACAAGAAGCATGTAGTGTGGCAGATGTTGAAACGCTACTACAAACATCCTGTGGCAGTATCTGCACATGTCCAGATTCAGAAGAATGAGTCGTTAAATATTCTAAAAGTATTCAAAAAGTTATCATCTCTGGAATAATGTACACAGAAGAACCATCGCAATGAGACCAGGAACATGTATTAGGTTTAATTGTAATTTCATGTCGACTTCAATCTGGCCGAATAAACACATCTACTGAAAGAGAACCAGGCGGATGTTCGTTCACCACAGGAGAAGCTTCACAGATCAGAATAGAATATGAAAAGGCAGAAACCCAAAGATGCTGAGAAAATGTCAAAGAGATACACCACATGCGCAGATGTTCTGAGAATATCGGGTTCCTGTTCTCCCGTCCGCATCCCACGGCCCTGTCTGCTTCCTGTCAGGGTTGCTGTACTAGGCACAGAGACGACCCTTTGGGGCCTGGGCTCAGTTAACGAGGCCTGAAAGGCCGGGGTGAAGGGCACATTCTTTGGCCTCCGTCCAGCTGAAGGTCACAGGATAAAGGGGGTGTTAAAGGGACGCACAGCATGAGCGGAGTAGTATTTATCATGGTTTGATGCGTGATGTTGAATGGTTCCGAGAAGCAATCTGTCCAAAAACATACTTTCAGCATAACTTGCTTCCTGTTTTAACTCCCTTCAGTTAGTAATTTAGCTTTAAGTAATTAGCCAGTGTAAAAATGCACCAACCTCCCAACCTATTTTGAATGAAGTACTCAGTTATGCTTCAGGGTGAACTGTTCATTTTTACATCCTTTTCCCTCTTTAATAACATCCTCATAATGCTAGGATTAATAAAACCTCGTTCCACTGGAATTTTCATGGGAAATGAGAATGGTCAGAAACTCCAGCCCGCCAAGCTTGTATCCAGGATATACACACAAACACTACGTGCTGGTTTTGTTGCAGACGTCATGCCTTGCAGTATCAAGGGTCTGGATCCTTTGAACAGTGGCAGGCCAAAGTCAGACTGAATGAGTGCTGACCTTTGACCTCAAAGTATACCAACGGTCCAGGAGACATAGAGCTTCGGGGGAGAGCTCGCATTAGGGTCCAAAATGAATACTCCCTAAGTGCCAAATGAGTAGAAATACACTTAACATTGAAGTCTGGGTGATACACAAGGAATATTCTTCAAATAAAGGATTTAACATTTAATAATGCCACCCATATTTGTCACAAATATTTAACCCACAGCTAAATTTTTGGACCCTAGTGATACTACTAATAATAAACATTTTCTGAGCAGCAAATCAGCATATTATAATGATTTCTAAAGGATCATATGACACTGAAGCCCGGGGTAATGATGCTGAAAATTCAGCTTTACCATCACAGGAATAAATTGCATTTTAAAATACATTCAAATAGAAAAGTTACTTTAAATTGTAAAAATATTTCACAAAATTACTGTTTTTACTGCATTTTTGATCAAATAAATGTACTCTTGGTGAGCATAAGAGACTTCTTTGCACACTTTAAGTTAATATTTAAAAACATGCATAATTAACAGTGTTAAATATAATATTTAGTAAATATCCATTTTATTTTTAATTTGGACAAGATACTATATATTCTTAATATCAGCCATATATATCTATAATTGGCTGTAAAAAAATAAAAAAATAAATATATATTTATATATATATATATATATATGTGTGTGTGTGTGTATATGTATATATACACACACACACACAAACACGGTTATTAAAATATTCTGAGATGCAATTTAATTCACAATGTCCTCCAAAGCATAACTGTCTCAGTGTAGTCTTTTATTGTTTTTTAGATGGTACACAGTTTAAATCATTAAGCAATTCATGTCACTACCTTTAAGATATAGGCTCAACCCAAAGCTGCAGCAGTCTCTTTTGTAGAAATATTGAGATTCAGAGGAATACGTCAATTCCTATTGCACATCAGTCCAAAGGAGTGGCTTAAAAAAGTCCTCAAAAGAATAAGTGAGAAAATGGGAGACTCCTGCTTAAAGCAGCGCAGAGAAATATCAAACCGAAACTAACAGGTTCTGATCCGTTGCTGGCCGTTATTCAGCGGCTTTTATCCCTGAATACAAATCATCAGACCTGTTGGCCAATGCCAGTTTAAGACATAAAACCAAGGTTGTGAGATTTATAACCAATGGGTGAACAATGCAGGTCACGGACCCCTTTACTTGACCAGAGCTCTCGGTAAAGCAACTGCCGTAAACGTTCTTTCAGAAAGCTCAGGAAGCTCTAAAGTTCAGGGAAAACATTCATCTTGTGGCACTTTTCCCCTGATTCTACACTTTCAGGGGTGTTTTTATTCTCACTCATCGTGCAAGCTAATGAGAAATGCACTCAACTTATGATGCATGCTAGAGCAGGATCCCTTTTATGTGTATTGTAACCCCCTCCCAAAAAATTGATTAAGTCATAAACATTCATCCTTCCATACTCTTTTTTTACTTTAAAATGAGTCCTGTGTTTTCTCACTAGGTTTTCGGTTCAGTCTTGAAGAGGAAGGGGTTGCTCTAAAAATGGGTTTTTGCTCTCAAAGGGCTCATCTGGGTCCTTCAGTGCTGCATGAAACAAAAGCTGTAGGTTTAATTTGTAATTCGATTTAGACTGTCATCTGTGCAGTCCATCCACCTCCTAATCTCCGCCCTCCTCTTCGTCTCCCTGCTCCCCGTCCATCAGCAAGGCCGCGTATTTACTGGCTGAGCTGAATTTCTGTTAAAACAAAAAGGGGATAGTGAGACGTAACCAAAACAGTGCTGGTATTTGAGGTTCAAATGAGCTTTACGGTTCTCAGCTCTTACTTTGGTTAGCGGATGTGAGAAAATGAGCTTTTAGGAATCAAACTTATGTTAGTGATGGTTTTTGCCTATAATTGGTGCAACCAGTGTAACTGGAAGTAATCAGCATTTAAACCCTCTGAACATTTACCAAGGACACAAAAGCCATGTGGAATTTTTCTTTTCTACAAAATGAATTTTTAGTTTTAGTGCCTTTCAGAGCAATTCCTTTGGGGGAAAACATGGGTCCAACTTTACATTAGGTGTCTTTAACTACTATGCACTTGCATCAATAATAATGAATTGTTTGGTACAATGTACTTATTGTGTTCATGTTGTAATGCAAATCACTTCTGCTGCTATTGAGGTGGGTATGGGGTAAGGTTAGGAACAGATTTGGTGGTATAGGTAGGTTTAAGGTGTAGGGTCAACAGTGTAATTATAGATGCAACTACAGAAATTAAATACAGATGTAGTTGCAGGTATTTTTAAATATCAGTATAATGTAAAAACATGTAAATAAGTAAGTGTGTTGTATCAAATAATTGATTTAAATGCAGTTACACAGTAGTTACAGTAATTAAAAACACTTAACATAAAGTGGGTCCAAAAAAATATAAATAAAATATATAATACATATTTTTATACATAAAAGTCTGAGGCAACATATGAGGGGGGGGGAAACGCTTGTTAGCTAACAGTTAGCAATTTCCCAACCAGGTGCCACTAATCACCTAATTGTTTTTAGAAGTGGAAGTCAACTATTTTCTGCGAGACTTCTGATAAACAAAAAAACATTACAAATAAGGTAAGTAAACAGGCAAAAATCTAACACTTATAACATGAATGTCTCTTACATTATGTTGATTTATAGGTAAATAGCACAATTAGAATGAGGTTATGCAGTTTTTTTGTCATGTGTTGCCTCAAAGAAAAAAGAAACATTTCAGAGAGGGAATAAAAAGAAGAAGAAAAAAAAACCCACTTTTTGGAGGACAGTCAGGAAGGCCCTAAAACATACCTTTTAAAAAGAATATATGTGACCCTGGACCACAAAACCAGTCTTAAGTGTCAATTTTTCAAAATTGAGATGTATACATCATATGAAAGCTGAACAAATAAGCTTTCCATTGATGTATGGTTTGTTAGGATATGACAATATTTGGCTGAGATACAACTATTTGAAAATCTGGAATCTGAGGGTGCAAAAAAATCTAAATATCGAGAAAATCGCCTTTAAATGTGCCCAAATGAAGTTCTTAGCAATGCATATTACTAATCATAAATTAAGTTTTAATATATTTACAATAGGAAATTTACAAAATATCTTCATGGAACATGATCTTTACTGAATATCCTAATGATTTTTGGCATAAAATAAAAATCAATAATTTTGACCCATACAATGTATTTTTGGCTATTGCTACAAATATACCCCAGCGACTTAAGACTGGTTTTGTGGTCCAGGGTCACATATTAGATACTGAAGTGTAAGATAAATAAAATATTAGGTCTGCTCTATAGATCGCTGAATATCTATAGTCCTGTTTGCAGATGTAAATGGAAATGTTGTCTCCCTTGTCTACTTGTGTCGACCAAAACACATCTTAATACCAGGGGTAAACAGCGCCTCTTAATCTACAAATTTTAACCTCTAACTTGTTATTCCATGTCCATGTCTATAAATCCAGGACTACCAGGAGGTTAGACAGTCTAAATGTCCTCAAGAAGACACTGTTCACCAGTTAACTGGGCTGAAATACTAGCCCTTTAACACCTGGTGTATTTTAAGGTCTGCTCCATCTGGTCCATTCATTTGGTTAATTTCCCTTCCAAATGGAGTTCCATCTCTATGCGTTTGTTTGAAAAGTTCTGACACGATGAAAATCCAGATGGACTCCAGTGTGCAAACAGACTTGAGTGCATCTCTATTAAATTTTTTTTTTTTCAGAAGCTGCTGCAAATGATGCAACAGACCACAGGAAATTCCTGTACAACTGATACTGAGGACTTCATTCATTTACATATGCCACACACATTCAGAAAATTCTAATTAAGCACGGAAAATTATTTGCATCTATAATTGAATTATCTTTATAAGATGAGGCTGATTGATGTGCCATTGCACAAACAGCTTGGAAGAGGGTGTCAAATGTAATGTTTTCACATACAAGCATGTACTGGAGAGGTTTGCGTCAGTATTCTCTTTTCCGTTCTATACTACAGCCATAATTCAATGCTAGGATCAAAATTATGTGTCTAGACTCAAATAAATATTTACATTTTTCAAGTCACATATCTTTCAAAAGAGGCCCACAATTACAGTCTGTGACCAACATTGTAATTTCCATTACATCGAATGAAGCACCTAAAAAAGGCACTAGAGAAAACTTTCATTAAAGGATTGGAGAGCAAAGAAAGCCAGAAGTAAAAGTAGAGGGAGCGGGGATCATGGGATGACACCCAGAGAGTGTTAGCTCTGTCACTCACAGGACTGGGAGGCTCCTCACATTTCTTTGGCTCTGGTGCTGATCTGAGATCTCGCTCTCTTCTCGCGTCCTTTCTACAAGTAACGCACAACACAGTGAGACAGAGTCTCACAAGAACCTCTACACTCATTCAGAAAAACACTCAGGAGCAGGGACGAAGACCCCAAGGGGAAAACATCATATTGGCAATATTGCAATCAATATAGGACTGCTTAATTATGGCAAAATCGTAAGCACAACTATTTTGGTCAATATACACTACCAGTCAAAAGTTTTTGAACAGGAAGACTTTTAATGTTTTTTGAAAAATTCTCTTCTGCTCACCAAGCCTGCATTTATTTGATCCAAAGTACAGCAAAATCAGTAACATTTTGAAATATTTGTACTATTTAAAATAACTGTTTTCTATTTTAATATATTTTAACATGTTATTTATTCCTGTGATTTCAAAGCTAAATTTTTTGCATCATTACTCCAGTCACATGATCCTTCAGAAATCCTTCTAATATGCTGATTTGATGCTCCAAACTCATTTATTATTATTATTATATTGAAAACAGCTGAGCAAAATTATTTTAGGTTTCTTTGATGAATTGAAAGTTCAGAAGAACAGCATTTATCTGAAATAGAAATCTTTTGTAACATTACAAATGTCTTTATCATCACTTTTGATCAATTTAAAACATCCTTGCTAAATGAAAGTAATAATTTCTATAATATAAATTTTAAAAAGAGCTTTTGAATGGTATAGTGTATAATGTTACAAAAGCTTTTTATTTCAGATAAATGCTGATCTTTGGATCTTTCTAT
>NW_015558695.1:1464927-1475599 GCF_001515605.1 Sinocyclocheilus anshuiensis | reverse complement strand
AATGTCTTTATCATCACTTTTGATCAATTTAAAGCATCCTTGCTAAATAAAAGTATTAATTTATATAATTTCTCCAAGCTTTTGAATGGTATAGTGTATAATGTTACACAAGCTTTTTATTTCAGATGAATGCTGATATTTGTATCTTCTATTCATCAAAGAATCCTGACAAAATGTACTTAAATGTTTTAAATATTGATAATAATAAAAAAAAATGTTCCTTGAGCAGCAAATCGGCATATCAGAATGATTTCTGAAGGATCATGTGACACTGAAGACTGGAGTAATGATGTTGAATTTGTTGTATTTTGGATCAAATAAATGCAGGCTTGGTGAGCAGAAGAGAATTCTTTAAAAAACATTAAAAATTACTGTTCAAAAACTTTTGACTGGTATAGTGTATATTTTGCTATCCTATCTTGTAAAGGAAAGAAATGAGCTTTGGAGACAAAGCCAGAGCATCATTGCAAAATGGAACGTGGCACAATAATAGTTGTTATATTATATATAATATAATATATATAAATAATAATTTATACTGGTTTAATAGTTGTTGGAACGAAGCCAAAATTGAAATCTAAAATAAAATTTGATTAAATCGCACAGCCCTAAATTGATATTGTAAAATCCAGTTTGTAAAAACTCCTTCTATTTGATGTTGAAATGAGACGAAGTCCCTGCTCCAGAGGCATACACTTGTTCTCTTGTTCCTGAGGCCAAATGCATCTTGCCCAGAGATATTTGCTATTACTGTTGAGCTGAACCATGTTAAAGGGGTCATATGATGTTGCTAAAAAGAACATTATTTAGTGTATCAAAGTAGTTTCGCTTTCACAACGAAACCCACAGCGTCTCCACGACATGGCGGCAGCAACAACAATACTACAGCGAGAATAAAAGTTACGCCTTCTTTCTTTGCGTGAACATTTGGGCGGCGTTATGCAAATCTTCCCACATTGTGACGTAGACATGTGGGGGCGTGTTAGAACGAGCCGTTTTAGGTAGGCGTGGCTGACTCTTAACTTTTATAAAGAATATCTCTTTGGATTTGAGACTTTAGTCTTTGCAACTTTACAGATCTTCTTTATGCACCAAGAGCTTGTAACACTCCAAAGAGAAAGGAAAAATTGAAATCGCATCATATGACCCCTTTAAACTGCTGTTTTACACAACAATTAGTTTCAGTCATTAAATATAATTGGTCAAACTGACTTTTCACTGTTTGTATCACTCCACTTGTCTTGATCCAGGCAGATTGTCAATCTGTATGCTGGTGGATTTCTCAAGTGACTTTTTCTAATCACAAGTAATTGATTTTATGAGTGAGTCACTGAATTATAATTCAACTGATTGAAAAAAAAAAAAAAAAGAAAAAAAGAGTAAAACAAAAATTTTTTTTTGAGACTGGAAAGATGCGAATGGACACAGTGACAAGAAACACATTTGTCCAACCACCACCTTTATAATTCAAAAATACTACAAAATCTAATAAGAACCTAAAGAGTATCTAAATATATCCTTCCAGAAGGAAGAAGGATCTCTACACTCCTGAGCAGTAGGGGTGCCAGAGAACAGCTAACCTGTCTCCTGTCTCCTTCCTTCGGTCTCGGCTGGCTGCTTCTCCACGCCCCCTGCATGCCCCAGAGCCCGAGGCCCCACCACGCCCCCGAGAGGGGCCCCGGTCCCGGCGCACCCCATCTGCTTTGTTTTCATCTGTAAGGAGAGCCCACTGTTCAGCAGAGGACACTAGGACAACTCTAATAAAGGAGCTGCATTAGGCTGTGTTCTTCTGTAAAATCTTTGAGCCGTTTACTGCTTCTTAACTAAACATTTGGAAGAGGCTGTTTTTAGGAAGAGAGGCTACTGGACATTTTCTCTTGCCTGACAACTGCAAAAGACAATAATCCCCTGTTGTCAATCCACTATGACATTTTAAGGGGTTTCCAGTTGTGACTTGTGTGTGGAAAAAAAAAAAGGGTATATGCACTGACTTCTTGTATACCTTCCACCATTATTGCTTTTCATGCCTCACTGGATTTGAACACCTATAAGCATACCTTTATTTCTTTGAGGAGCATCAGCTGAGCTTGCTGCACTGAAAAATAAAGTACATCAAAAATACTAAAGTCAGAATAGTTCTCTCTCGGTCTCTCTCTCTCTCTCTCTATATATATATATACACAAACTTTCAAAAGTTTGGGGTCAGAAAGTCTTTTTTGGGGTCTTTAAAAAAGAAAAATTGGTACTTTTATTCATCAAAGATGTATTAAATGAATCAAAAGTGACAGTAAAGACAATTATAATTGTTAGGAAAAACAAACAACAAAACGGCTGTTCATCAAACTTGTTCAAAGAATCCTATAAGAAACGTATCACTGTTTCAACACAAATATTAAGCAGCACAACTGTTTTCATTATTGATAATATTAAGAAATATGTCTTGAGCAAATCAGCATATTAGAATGATTTCTGAAGGATCATGTGACACTGAAGACTGGAGTAATGGTGCTGAAAATGTTTTGCATCACAGGAATAAATTACATTTTACAGTATAATTAAATAGGAAACATTTATTTTTAATTGTAATAATATTTCACAATGTTAATGCTTTTATGGCAACATTTTATTTTACGGTGTCCTTGTTACAATGTTACATGTACCTACTATAGTAATAACAATAAATGATGCATAATGCAACTAACCCTAAACCAAACCCGCATCCTAACCCTAATCATATAGTAAGTACATGTAGTTAATTAATATTACTAAATATTACTTAAAGTACTTAATTACACTGTATTAAGGACACTGTACCATAAAGTGTAACTGTTTTTTTTAACACCAAGTCAAATATATATATATATATATATATATATATATATAAAGAATAAGTTAATTTAATTCTTGGGTGCATAAAGCCAGAAATGAAAATTATATCATCATTTATTCAGCCTCGTGTCATTCCAAACCTGTATGATTTTCCTTCTTCTGTGGACCACAAAAGAAAACATTTTTGAATAATGCTGGTAGGAAAATAATCTAATGACTTTCATTGTATTTTTTTTTATATCTTCTTTTGTTAAAAAGAAAGGAACTCGGGACACTAGGACAACTCTAATAAAGGAGCTGCATTAGGCTGTGTTCTTCTGTAAAATCTTTGAGCCGTTTACTGCTTCTTAACTAAACATTTGGAAGAGGCTGTTTTTAGGAAGAGAGGCTACTGGACATTTTCTCTTGCCTGACAACTGCAAAAGACAATAATCCCCTGTTGTCAATCCACTATGACATTTTAAGGGGTTTCCAGTTGTGACTTGTGTGTGGAAAAAAAAAAAGGGTATATGCACTGACTTCTTGTATACCTTCCACCATTATTGCTTTTCATGCCTCACTGGATTTGAACACCTATAAGCATACCTTTATTTCTTTGAGGAGCATCAGCTGAGCTTGCTGCACTGAAAAATAAAGTACATCAAAAATACTAAAGTCAGAATAGTTCTCTCTCGGTCTCTCTCTCTCTCTCTCTATATATATATATACACAAACTTTCAAAAGTTTGGGGTCAGAAAGTCTTTTTTGGGGTCTTTAAAAAAGAAAAATTGGTACTTTTATTCATCAAAGATGTATTAAATGAATCAAAAGTGACAGTAAAGACAATTATAATTGTTAGGAAAAACAAACAACAAAACGGCTGTTCATCAAACTTGTTCAAAGAATCCTATAAGAAACGTATCACTGTTTCAACACAAATATTAAGCAGCACAACTGTTTTCATTATTGATAATATTAAGAAATATGTCTTGAGCAAATCAGCATATTAGAATGATTTCTGAAGGATCATGTGACACTGAAGACTGGAGTAATGGTGCTGAAAATGTTTTGCATCACAGGAATAAATTACATTTTACAGTATAATTAAATAGGAAACATTTATTTTTAATTGTAATAATATTTCACAATGTTAATGCTTTTATGGCAACATTTTATTTTACGGTGTCCTTGTTACAATGTTACATGTACCTACTATAGTAATAACAATAAATGATGCATAATGCAACTAACCCTAAACCAAACCCGCATCCTAACCCTAATCATATAGTAAGTACATGTAGTTAATTAATATTACTAAATATTACTTAAAGTACTTAATTACACTGTATTAAGGACACTGTACCATAAAGTGTAACTGTTTTTTTTAACACCAAGTCAAACACATAAAAAAAACCTTACAGACCCCAAACTTTTTACGTAGAGTATATATGTACTAATTATATGATATTTTAGATAATATAGTACATATTATACTGAAATAATTCTAACAGTTTTTGAATAATAGCTATCAATATATAACATATCAATCCAGATAGAAACCTTTTGGGTGGAGCGCTACTGCTGGGAGAGACGACAGGTTTACTATCACTCTCGCTGGATCCTGCACTCATGGCGCTCCTCTTCGCCCAAGGGTTCTCCTTAGGTGGCGGTGCCGGGACAACTTTCAGCGGCAGCCCCTCCTGCTTGGAAGTAGTAGTCTGGTTTCCATGTGAGGATGAATCCTCGTCACGGCTGCTGAAAACCTCGTTTTCTACAGAGCGCTCACTCTCCCGACGCCTCGGCGCTGTTGAGAGAGGAGAAGGATTGGAATCTGAGGGTTTCTTTTTAATAAATCATTGCATATAGCGACAGTGAGATGAC
This sequence comes from Sinocyclocheilus anshuiensis, assembly GCF_001515605.1. Classification (NCBI taxonomy): domain Eukaryota; kingdom Metazoa; phylum Chordata; class Actinopteri; order Cypriniformes; family Cyprinidae; genus Sinocyclocheilus; species Sinocyclocheilus anshuiensis. Next base: position 1,470,910 of record NW_015558695.1, on the reverse strand, counting down.
AGATTATTTACGCGTCTTATGATCAGTACCTATAAAACAGTACCTAAAAATCAGACCTGTGCATAACTGGTCAGTGATCACTTACCCCTGCTCGATGTGTTTCCTGTTTGTGATGACTCACTTCCTGTTCGTGAGCGCTCGGTTGCTTGGTCCTCACTGCGCCAGCTGGGATGCCTGAGCGTTTTAGGAAATGAGAGTGAAAATACCGTTTAGAAAAAGGGAAAGCATGTGAAAGTATATCCTAAGTAATATGCCACTAAATATCATAATTAATAAAATTCAAATTGTTAATATCACATGCCAATTTTTTAGTGGGTGGTGGAATTGTGAATCATCCATTCACAAAACCATATTAATATGCAAGCAAATTATGTATTCTCAATTAATTTGAATATAATTAACATCACAATAATCAATATTTATGAGAAGAGTAAATTGAGTTACAGGTCATTATTGCAATTCATATTCATTTATAGTTAAATTTGTTAATATTTATATAAGTGTAGTTCAAGTTTAACAAAGTTAATGAATAGTTCACCTTCTAGCTATAAACAAATGTGATACATTAAAAAAAGTATTTAAAAATTGATGACAGAATTTTCATTTTTGGGTGAACTATCCCTTTAACAAAAAAATTCAACATTTAGTAAATATGTACTGTACCTCTCTCTGGGTTTGCGTTCAGGTCCTCTGCTCTTGTCCTCCTCCAGCTGCCTCTGCAGTCTCTCCTGCTCTTTCTTTAGCCTCTCCTCCACCTCTCTCTCTTTAGCTGCCGTGTCCACCGGTTTGGCTCCTCCGAAGATGGAAGCAGCTCGTCCCGATGAGGCTGAAGGGCCGCTGCTCTGGTCTTCCTCTTTGGGAACACTGCGGGGCTTCAGGTTCAGTTTAGGCCTCTGAGGTGGACCTAAACACAGACACAGTCCAGTCTGTTTAGATGATCTGATTCAAGACTTCCTTAGGTTTGGTTCCTGGTAGGGTTGTGACGGTGAGGAAATTTTCCCACCGGTTAATCGACGTGTGACAACACCGGTAATACCGGTATCACCGTTGGGGCGGGGGCGTTCCCTCTTTTCCTTGCTTTCCTTCGCTTTTAAATAGCTTGTAAAAGCGGCGTCCGCATTTTACTTTCACTTGCAAACAGCGGCAATTAGGCATAAAGCAATTGTTCGTTTTTAGTTTGTTTGAATTTTCCCTCTTTTCCTCGCTTTCAAATAGCTTAAAAGCGCCGTGCGCATTTTACTTTCACTTTCGAATTGGCGGCAATTCGGCGTATGCAACAACAAAATACAACGTCAAACTCACTTTAGCCTATATATAAAACATAGAACTTATATTAATAAAAAAAAATAATAATACACCATGCTATAGGGCAGGCTATGCCTAATATAAAATAACAAATAACTTACATAAAGTTTAAATAGGTATACAAAACTGGAAATAAGTAAACGTATAATATATAACCAAATAAATAAGAAACATAGAACGTTTATTAGCAAAACGAATAAGAAAGCTTGGAGGCACGGCATACACCTTGATGTCAAATAAAATAAATAAATGACACAAAGTTTAAATAAAGTAAAAATCAGCAAACACTGTGGAACCAATTAAATAAGAAACGAATGTTTAAAAAAACTTCCAAAATCACCTTAGATAAACGGCAAAAGTCAACAGGCTTTTCAAAATCCAAAATATTGCCAAACAGGCGCTTTTGCATCTTGTTTCGAAACTAAATCATCCGCGATCATCTTGTCCGTCTCCCCTCACTCTTCTTGTCAGTCAGCTCGGGCAAGTGACGTAACCGGTGTTGCGGCTTAACAACGGTATCACCGTCAGCACCGTCTATCGCGGCAAGCCTAGTTCCTGGAGTGACCCAGATAAATTAAATGGACCGTACCACCTCTGTCCTCGAGCCTCTCATCCCGTCTCTCGCATCTCTCTTCACGGTCACCATAGCGATCTCCATAGCGCTCCCCGCTGCCCCGTCTGTCGTCCCGTCGGTCATCATAGTCACGCCGAAAGCCACTTCCAAATGGTCGACGACCCCCACTGCGAGAATCATAACCTGAAATAAGGTTAGGTAACACTAGGTTAAGAAAGATCACGAATGTAAACAGTATAGTATAGTATATATTTATTTAATGCCATGTCAGCATCAAAGGCTATTTTCATGGCAAAAACAATAAAAAAAAAATACAAGTATAACAAATACAATAAAAACCAGCAAACAAACAAACACAAGTTTCACGAATGTAAACAAACTAATGGCTGTTTTTGTTTTAAATGATCAATGCAATTCCATTTCTAAGGAGCAAGGCCCTTTTCTGTTGTAAATGGATTACAGAGCTGAATTTTATTATTGTAATTTTGACACAGTTGTTCTGTTCTTCTAAGATAATTTCATAGTTTTCATAAAAACAAGTCCACATGTCTGATTAAATGAATTAATCCAAGCCAACTCTCCGTTATTCCAAGAGTATCTTTTTGAACCAAGGGGAATAATAATGTACTTTTATTAATATTAAAAATAAAGTGATGGCAAAAAATATATATAATAAATAAATAATATATATATAATTATATAAATAAATGCTAATTTTACAAAATATTTACTTAGCACTTATTCAAATAAATTATTCATTAATTTGAGGTCAGTAGGATTTTGTTTTCTTTCTATTCATCAAAGAATTCTGAAAATTCACAGTGTATTACAATTTCCACAAAAATATTAGTCAGCACAACTGTTTACAAAAATGGTGATAAAAATGTTTCTTAAGCAGCAAATAGGCATATTAAAATTATTTCTGAAGGACCATGTGACACTGAAGACTGGAGTAATGATGCTGAAAATTCAGCTTTGCATCACAGGAATAAATTACATTTTAAAATATATTTAAATAGAATCCAGTTATTTTAAATTGTAATAATTTTTCACAATACCAGTGTTTTGCTGCATATTTGATTAAATAAATGAAGTCTATGTGAACATGAGATGAACAAAAGTGTGTATCTAAAAAATAAAACATTCATTATCCATTCTCAAGATTGCTGGTTGAATTTGGAACTGACACTAAAAAATACCCAAACACTACTGCTGGCATATTTCTGCAAGTCAAAGTTATTTGTCAGATTTGTGCAGAATCATAATGTATGAAGGCGTTATATACCTCTGTCATAGTCTCTGCGCTCTCTGTCATCATAACGTTCCCGGTATCTGTCTCTTCCTCCATCATTGTCCCACCTCTGGCCATCACGGTAACGGTCTGATTCATAACGATCTCGGGATCCTGTGGATTGTAAAAAAAAAAAACTTAAATCACACAATTTTCTGTTGCAACATCTGGAATATAAAATATTTTATTTCTAAAATACTAACGTATTTTATTTTACTCCCTCTTCAGTGCTGACCAATAACTAATTAACTAACTAATTAACTAATAACTAATTAATTGACATATTATATTGTATGTCAAATACAATATAATAATCTCACAATAGATATGTTTAGTAGTGTGTCATGAGGCTTACTACTTTAACAAGACAAGAAGTTTTTTTTTGTTTTTGTCAAACTACAGTTTCAAAGTAGTTTCCTCCTATACTCTTTTTCCAACAAATATTTGTCAAATGAAATAATTGCTTACGCTCTGCAAATGCGTCGTCCCTGCGTGGACCGTCATCAGAGTCAGATTTAGGCCTTGCACGCCAGTCAGAATCGGTCTTGTCTGGGCCCATGTCTCGCTCACTACGGTTGCGATCCCACCCGGATACAGAGCGCTCGTCTCTCTCTAAACAGGAAAAATTAAAAATGATTGTGAATATGGAAATATATATTTTTTGCTCCAATAATACAGATTTACAACTGCATTATGCTACATATGAACAGATCGGTTTCTCAGAACCACACCTTTCTCATTGGACTGGTCAGCGATGTCTACACGGATCCTACGGTTTCCAAGGTTCTAGAAAGAGAGGAAGAAGAAGGGTTCATTACAGAGCTGAGAGCTTGTGTCTTCATTTTGGACATGTGTAACAGATAACTAGCGCCACCATGTGGCAAAAATAAAACTACCAACAACACCAACAGTGAGTTCTATAATTCAGAAGCACACAGGTCTGTATCTGTTACTGACAGACATACAGACAACAACAAGGTGAATTTCAACATGAATTTTAACAATTTTAACACCAATACTACTGATGGGATCTCACCTCTTCATTGAGACTGAGTGCACGCAACAGAGAATCCACGTCATCAAACTCTGCGTACCCGAAGCCTTTCAGCCGTTCTGGGTTACTGGGCTCCCTTGGGAGGCGAACTGCACTGATCTGTATGAATAAAAGAGATATAATTACAGTTGTTAATATTTCTCATGCTTTTGGGGAAGTCGTGGCCTAATGGTTAGAGAGTCGGACTCGTAACCCAACGCACTTTGGATGGGATAAATGCGGAGCACTAATTCCGAGTATGGGTCACCATACTTGGCCACATGTCACTTCACTTCACTTTACGCTATGGGCTAGAAAACGGCGCTACAGTTCTTCCTGTTCCGTTGGCAGTGTTATTTAATGTGGCATTGTGTCTGTCTGTTTTTCCAGCATCTGGCGGTATACCTTGCATTTTTTAAATGGAGTGTAAAGTTAAAACTAATTTAAAAATGGTAAATGAATCAAATTAAAGTTGTGTCTCAAGGCCCCTGCATTCTGATCAATTGCATTACATCAGTTCTGCACCATCTAGCTATTTTGGAACAGAATACAACTTTGCAGAGGAATCTGGTTTTTAGGGTTTATGCTGATTTAAACAGTCATTTTCCTTAATTGATCGGCAGAACATTGGATGGATAGATAGATAGATAGATAGATAATAAAACAGTAATATTGTGCAATATTATTACAATTTTAAATAACTATTTGGTTACACTTTATTTTAAGGTGTCCTTGCTACAGTGTAATTATACATTTAAGTACAGAGTAATATTAATTAACGTAACTAATGTACTTACCATATGGTTAGGATTAGGGTTTGGCTTAGGGTTACTTGCATGTAATTATGCATAATTTATTGTCGTTATAATAGTAAGTATATATAAAGTGTGCAACAAGGACATCTTAAAATAAAGTGTTGCCAAATATTTTTTAGTGCTGTGTTCAAAAGATCAATACGACGATGTATCGTCACAGAGATTTGACGATACGAGTTGGAGATGTGTATTTAAAAGTTGGCATGCATCTTATTGCAGTGCATGGCAATGCAACGGGCGACAATTAAAAATTCAGACAATAATAACCACCCTCCATCATGCTGCTGATTTGTAAAAAAAAAAAAAAAAAGCATAATATATAGGCTACAGCAAGGTTTAATCTGGCCGCAGAGGAACACAACCGGGGTTGGCTGATATAAAGAGACGAAATCCCCGAAACAGATCTTCACACTTACGCAATACGGAGTTATCTGCTAAGTGTGCTACTTATCTTTGTCAACCTGGCAACCATGTGCACGTGCTCTCTCTCCACTGTGGATAAACACACTTACTTTCTTAAAACACTGGTAAGCTTGCCGTTTAGCGATCTCCACTTCAATAATCTATTCTCAGAAAATTGTAATTCATCGAGTGTTCATTTATGAGAGAGAGAGAGAGAGAGAGGGGCTGTGTATGTATGAATTACCACCGCTTTGAAGCAGTGTTTAATAAACAGCTGTTTTTCTAAATTCTGCTGAGGTGAAATTCAGTGCAGTCCTGTATCCTGATACGTATCGTGGCCTCTGTATCCTGATACGTATCGTATCGTGACTTTACTGGTGATACACAGCCCTACTATTTTTATTTGAATATTTCTTAAAATGTAATTTATTCCTGTGATAGCAAAGCTGAATTTTTAGTAGTCACTACTCTATGCCATTATGAATGCCATTATGAATGTTTTTACTGTAACTTTTAATCAATTTAAAGGAACACTCCACTATTTTTGAAAATAGGCTCATTTT
>NW_015558695.1:1438492-1464909 GCF_001515605.1 Sinocyclocheilus anshuiensis | reverse complement strand
TTTCTATATTTTTCCTATTTAAAACTTGACTCTTCTGTAGTTACATCGTGTACTAAGACCGACGGAAAATGAAAAGATGAAAAGTTATATCTAGCCATATCGGCCTAGAAAATCGCAACTTTTCATTTTCCGTCGGTCTTAGTACACGATGTAACTACAGAAGAGTCAAGTTTTAAATAGGAAAAATATAGAAACTCTTTGGTCATTTTTGAGCGAGATGCTAACGGTCTAATCAGATTCAATGATCTATGCTAAGCTACAGCTAAAAGTGCTTCCGCCAGACCCGCAGATCGGCTGAATGGATTCGAAAACGGTAAAACTCAACGGTTTAACTCTAGGTGAGTTGGAAAATGAGCCTATTTTCAAAAATAGTGGAGTGTTCCTTTAATGCATCCCAGCTGAATATATTAATATTAAATATCAAAGTATTAATTTCTTACAAAAAATATTTTCAATGGTAGTGTATGTAACAAAAAAAATTATGATACACAATACAATATTGAATAAACAAAATATTAAAATCTTTAACCACCATACTAGAACTGACACTTTACTAATGTGGTAAAACAGTCAAAAAATAAAGTTGTTTAAAAATGAACACTAGTGTTTTCATATGAAAGATTAGCCTAAATTAACCTATTTTCATTTGTATTTTGTACTGCTGAACTTGTAATGGCATGTGAAACACATCACCACCAAAATTAAGAACTAAAAATGAAGTTTCAGGGTTTTTTCCCTCTTATAACTAATCTAGAAACACGATGAAACTCAGCTGTGCTCTAAAAACATCTTGAAAAATAATTATCTTTATGCACTATTTACCACAAGATGTTGTGAGACATGCAAAACAGCACAAGTCTGAAAACCCCAGCAGATGCTGTTTGGCAGAATCCATGTTAACGAAGTACAATGCATGTGAGAATTCCTTCTGCAGGCTCACAGGAAGAGGAGAAACTCACACTGAGTCCACGGAAGAAGTTTTTGATGGAGTCCTCAGTGACGTCGTAGGGGAGGTTGCCCAGGAAGGCGGTGTAAGGGGGGCTGCGGGGCAGACGGGAGCGGTCGATGTTGGGCTCACGGGCGGCACGTGGAGCCGTCGGCAGAATGGACCGATCGATGGGCGGCGCACGATACACCTCCTCTTCTGTGTGCCAGGATGTAGTAACTATAAAAGAAGTGAATCGCTTGATTAGGGACAGTTCATCCCAAAATGTAAACTCTCTTATCATTTTCCCTCATGTCAATCTAAAACCAGATGACTTTCTTTCTTCGGTGAAAAAAAACTGCTCTTTCACATACAAATAAGATAGCACTGACCACGGATGTCAAGTTCCAAAAAAAGCACCATAATAATAATCCAAATGACACATGCATTATATGCCAAGTGTTTTGAACCTATCCGATAGCTTTGTCTGAGTAACGGACTGGAATTCATTCAAATAATCCCACAAAATTTGAAATATTAAGAGGCAGTGCCAGGTTTGCCATGGAAAACACTGCTGCTTCTTGTATTGAATGAGCAGAAATGGAAATGACATTTGAAAGCTACAGTGGAGGGGAATCTTATCAAATATTAAAATAAATACCATTACTAACAATTGGAATAAGCCATAAGGTCCACTTTTTATGGTGCTTTGTTTGACCTTCACAGCCAGTAGTCACTTGACGCCTTTATTGAATGGAAAAGTTCAGCATGAACATTGTGCAAAACATTTCATTTAGCTGTTCACAGAAGAAATAAACTGTTCCTTCCTTATTTTACCTACGGCTTTTTCATAATAAGCGTCAATACTAAATTTAGCCTATACAAAAAGATAAATCAACAAAACTTAAAGTTTGTCTTAAATAACTAGGACTTTTACACTTAACTGAAAATGAAAACGTTTCACCCGATTTCACCCCAATGACAGATATATATCTATTTTTTATTCCTTTTTTTAAGCATGTGCATTTCCCTAGTTTGTGAAACACCAAACCAAAATCAAAGAAAGAGTGGTGAAACTATCTATATCAGCAGGTATCAGTAGTCTTTATTTGTCATTCAAAAAACGGAACCAAAACCAGGACTGCATATACAGACAAAAAAAACACTAACATTTCAGTCATACTGTCATTTGTTTATGTTTCATCTTTTCTTGTCGTTATCAGCATTTTAATCCATCTTGTAGATGTCCTTGGAACTAAGGTTCACTTAATGTGGGAACTAAACATCTTTCCAACTTGAGATCTATACAGTCACAAAGAATTGTTTATTACACAGAATCTGTGCCAACAAAAAAAACACTAACATTTCAGTCATACTGTCATTTGTTTATGTTTCATCTTTTCTTGTCGTTATCAGCATTTTAATCCATCTTGTAGATGTCCTTGGAACTAAGGTTCACTTAATGTGGGAACTAAACATCTTTCCAACTTGAGATCTATACAGTCACAAAGAATTGTTTATTACACAGAATCTGTGCCAATATCACAGACTATAACTATGTCAGCATCACTTGGCCATTGAGTGTAGTTTGGGCTCCTCCTCAATGCATCCAATAAATGTTGTCACGTCATGCACATATCCAGTCTGTTTTTCTTCATTAGTAACATGCAATTATATAGGAGGTGGTGAATTTTAGAAACAATGAATGAGCTTTTACATGAGACATTTCAGTAAGTTGTACTGTAGGCTATCTTATAAAATAACTTTTGATGTTCATGAATGTTCATTTCGAACTAAAGAGAAAGATATGACGGGATCACGTGCCGCATTGAGGAGCGCCAAAACGGTATTGTTTAAATTTCGTTATGAATTTGGCAGAATTTTAAAGCTGATAGTCTACTTTGTTTATTAAAAGGTAACAAAGCACAAAGCTTATTGTGATTACTGGACAGCAAGTGCGCCACAAATAATACGAAGTTCACACATTAATAGAACACAGCATATACTGTAGTAGGGGTGGGAATCACCAGAGGCCCCACAATACGATACGATATTATCACGATACTTGTGTCACGATACAATATTGTTGCGATTTTAAATATATTGCGATATTCTGCGATATATTGCAATTTATTACATTTTTCCAACTTCAAATTATGTCCCCAAGGGAAAACTTTGGCAACATCTGTTTTAACTAAAAAGAAACATTTCTCAGTTTGTTTATCTCACTTCAATTTTATTGTTGCAGTGCAAAATGGGATTGTCAAGCAGACAAACTGACCAACACTTTCATGAAAACCTGTCGTAAATGTTGTATGCACCTGACAAACTCAACTATTTGTATTACAGTCTAGTCTAGTCCACTTTAATTAAATGTAAACAGGTATGCACTGCTGTGCTACTACAGGTATTTTGAACAATGCAACTTGAACTTGTACAAAAAAACGTTGTGCAGTCCCTTCAGCAATTGGGGCATTTTGAAAGTAAATTACTGTTAAATTTAAAATTAATAAAACATAGTCTTACATCCGATTTAAACGCGGACAGGGCTTTCCTTATAACTCTGCAATGCTGCCATCTTTATTTTACTAACTTACTGCATGCTGAAGGTGACCCAGCTGACCTCACCAGAAAAAAACTCAACACCACCATCTAGTGGATTGTAAAGAAATTAATTTTATTATTTTACCAAATAGTATAATAAAAAATCGATACTTGGCATCCGTGTATACTATGCTGTATCGATTTTTCCCCCCACCCCTAGCATATAGTCTAAAGATCTTGATAACAAGAAGCCACAGTATCGATTAAAAACGAGAATTGTTAACGATATTGTTATATCCACACAGCTGTTGTAGTTTGTTCGAGTTGTGCACGAAATAGACACTACTTTTCTGCACTTGTACTCTGCACGTCTCTGTCATTTTCGATCTCTCTCATGCCACCACAACCGGAGCTGCTTTAAGCAGGTGCGCCATCAGCGCTGGTGTTCGGCAGAGATGAGGACTGTTTGAAAGTCTTTTTTCACTAAAACTCTGATGCGCATCGACTCAATTTAAGTCAACATAACTAAAGATGTGATCACAAAACAATCAGGAAAAAAAGGCACTAAGTGCAAATTTTTAAGTCATAACATGTAAATTTATATAGTTGCCAGTGGTGACCTCAGCAAAAACTTCACTCGAAAATTAATATTGTTGGTCCGTTTTAGCCACAGTCTGGAGCCCTGATATATACAACCTGTAAACAAAGCAGCACTTGCTTACCATTTTGAATATGAATCCAGTTAATCATCTTCTTTATTAGAGACAGCTCATGTTGTTATTAAAATACTTGCATACTTTAATGCTCAGTTAAGATGACGTAAAATTAGAATAAACTTCTGTTGGTGCCTCTGAATACATGTGGGAAGTAAATTGTTATGTGCTTTATACATTATCTGTGCAATTCTGAAATCAAACAGAAGTTATCGAAATATGAAAAAGATTGTAAAAGCATATTTTGAAAGCAAAGCATCTACAATTCAAATGTGGTAGATGTTTAATCCCATATCTGAATCTCACCATCTCCCTCCAGGTCATCGGTCTCATCGGCCCAGCTTGTGGGCTTTGTGGGCGCATAACTCGGCGGAGCATTTCCCCCGCTGTCCTCTGCTAAAAAGTCAGTCAGGGTAAGGGTCTTACCCTTTTTCTTAATCTTTTTACCTGTCAAAAAAAAAAACAATAAGTACACATTGAAAACAGCATGAAAGGTCTCCAGTGCTTAACCATTAAGCTCAAACACCACGATGAGGCATCATCGATGAAAACAAATGGATTGTAAAAATAAGAGTCTGCTGTGGCTTATGCATGCATTTAAAACTGCAACTGGATGACAAAGCAGAAGATCCAACAATATGCAAATTAGTATACTTACTTTTAGGGGTGTGCGATATTGACAAAAAATTATATCTCGATATTTTATGGGATTTTATCGATAACGATAATTAGACGATATTTTGCTGAGTGTGTTATTGTGCTGGTGCCTTAAGGACTGCTGAAGACAGCTGACTCCTATGTCAAATCGCACATCGTTAAAACAACAATTACGATATTATCGCAGACGATATATATCGCACACCCCTACTTACTTTGCATTTATTATAATTCAGTAAATGTAGACTAACCGGTCCTACATAATTTGCATAGACAAACTGCTGCATTTGGAAAACAAGAATATCTATTTCCAGGTCAGACTGACTCTCGTCTGTTCTGGACCACTGCAGTTAACACGTGGAGAGAGGCATTGTTGTGAGCTACTACACACTTCTGAGCTCTTTGTGACAAACTGCACTGTCAGGACATTCCAGCTCTGTGCAACTGAATCCGTGTTTACTGTAGGGCTATGACACCCTGCTGCAAAACCAAAACAAAGCCCCCAAGTTCTGACAACATTATGCTAACGCTCAATGTATGTGCAATGACTCAGGCACACTGGCTTTAGAGTGGCAGTGACCTGTGAAAGTAGAAGGAAGAGTCAGACACCCTCCTGAATGATGATTATACTATATAGTCAAAACAACTGAATCCTAGAAGAGGTTTAAGGCTTGACAAGATGTGTATAAATGTGGTTTTATGCCATTTTCTCTTAGGACCGCTGTATGGGAATTTTCTCCATTAGAGCTACCATTTTTCAGCACCAGATAGGGCTTCCAAAAAGCACCTTAGATTCACATATGAATGCATTTGAGAGTTCTTCATTCTGTATGATTTTAAAATAGTATCAGAAAAAATAATGTCTTAAAGTAAATGGCATTGTTCCTTCTCGTGCTAAATGTCTATTTTTTTTTTTTAAATATATGTCGTCAATACGGTAACATGGCTGACAGTTACGATAGGGTGACCATATTTTAGTTTTTCAAAAAGAGGACAGTGGGTGCCGGCAGGGCAGTGGGCTGGGGTGTGGTTGGTTGGTGGTTCAAGTAATGCCGAAAGCGCCCAAAGTAGCGCAATCTCAAATATCAAAACTCAAAATATGTCATTTCCATATCTAATATACATATTTTACAGTCACTGTTATGCATATTTATCATAAACACAGCTAAAAAGCTTCCTACCAGTGGCCATCCTTCACAAAACTTAACATCTGTTTTATCATAGGTAGAATGCAAAATGTTTCAATACAAGCATTTCAGTCAAATGTAATTTATGCAACATTTCAAACCTTTAACCCACGGGGGAAAATCAAGCCATGGCAACAGTTTAAAAATAGGCCAATTCCATCGGAAAAAAAACCCGCGGACTTGACAACTACCTTTAACCCACGGGGGAAAATCAAGCCATGGCAACAGTTTAAAAATAGGCCAATTCCATTGGAAAAAAAACCCACGGACTTGACAACTCTGCATCCAACACGAGCTTCAGGAGTCAGATTTCACTGATCACGGGGTTGAGAGGAGAGATGGCTGACAGACCATGCTTGAGGATTTGCTGCTCAACACATCCTGAGCTCAAATATCTGATCTTCCTTTACACAGAGCGCGCGTGATCGCGAAAGTGAAAGTGAACAGCGAGCGCTCATTCAAAAGAGATTACACTCTCTATAGTTCACTATTGATAGCGGCCCCCTGATGCGTGAAAATTATATGCAATATTAGAATGTTTGCGGGAGTGGGCGGGACTGGACACAGTCTTCTTCAGGGCTCTAATACAAAAACGCACACTATGAATGGCGTCTGTAGAAAGCAAAAGCCGAATCCCGGACATTTTGGGCGATTTAGAAATCCCGGCCGGATGCATTTTTTAAGGTCCAAAAACAGGACATGTCCGGGAAAAAGAGGACGGATGGTCACCCTAGTTAAGAGTTTCATTTGACAATTCACGCCTTGTGCTTGAGGTCATGAAACGACATAATGAAAAAATAACTTCTAAAATATCTGCTCAACTGTTTACCATACAAAATCATGGTAGCAATGGCAAACAAAAATAGGAAATTAGTGGTTTAAAAAATAATAATTATTAAATTAATTATTATTAATTAATTATAAAGAGAAAATACACTACTACTAATAATAATAGTAATAAAGAGCAAAAAAGTAAATAAACAAATTATAATAATATAAAGTAAAGATCTGAAAAAATAGAAAAAATACTTCTACTAATAATAAAAAGTAAAAACATATTAATAAGTAAATAATAACAAAAGTAAGATAAATAAATAAGCAAATAATATCAATAAAGTAAAACAAAATAATTAAACAACAATTAAAACAACGTAAAAATGACGTTTTTTTTTTTTTTTTTAAGTTAAAGTTGGCATTAGGACTATTTTGTCATTTCTAATAAATCAACACAGAGCGTTCATCCCGAAACGGTAAGGACAACTGTTTGTCCCGGGACAGTGCAGATTGAGAAGATCTCTAATCGAGTTGTACTGAGCGTTTGTCCTGGGACAGTGCAGAAGGCCAATGAGAGCAGCCCTAACATAATTGTTGTTTTATCAATGCCGTGGTTAAGTTTGCAATTAAACAAGGGACATGCACTTAGCACCAAAATATGTTATCTATTTATGCTCATACAAGGCGATGTATTTTGTAAGATAAACGCGGGAAAGTGCAAGGGGAATGTAAGAAGTTACAGCAGCCCCTCCCTCAACTCTGCGCCTGCGGTTACACAACTATTCACGCGTACATGAGCTCGAGCCAGTTGTTTATTTCGGTCGTGTCTTGTAAACAAAGCAAAGCAATACTGCATTTATATGTGGAAAAACAAAACAGTTACAATGCAATGACAACAACACAAAGCAGCACGCATACAGACACGGGCTTGGCTGCATGTGCTTCGTTTTCTGTCTGAGAAATGCGCAGAGTAAAATTGCGCCGTTTTGTACATGTAAACAGCGCTTCCGTGTTGTGGGAATAGAAAGTAAATAAGCTGATCAGTATGTTCTCGTGCATACACATAGCTGCTGGTGCAGTTTCTACGCAGCGTCCCTTCACAACTCAAGATCAAGCTTTTACAGTCAGCCCTCGCCGCTAAATCGAGTCCATCACGGGTGCGACACACTTTATCTGCCACTGAATTAAATTTCCCTGACACTAATGACACGTCGCACCCAAAATTTCCCAACCGGCCCAGCCACAAATCTATAAAACCCTCACCTGCAGCCGCCATGCTGGAGAAGGAGTGCGTGTCATATCCCCGGATGGGGGCGTGTCTTGCAGCGTGACGTCGACACGCATCCAGCGCTGCGCTCGCGGCGGTTTGGGTAATGTAGCCTAGTCTTTATGGTTAGGGTTCAGTTTAATCTTGTTGTCAATGCGTGTAAACGGTGCTCCCCAAAATATTTGTACACATATACCGTGTTTGGCATGAAGTTCATTGCATTAGATAATTATATAACTGGAGAGCATACTTGTATTTTGTAGTGTTTTGACCAGCAGAGGGCAGCTTCAAATCGTGTCAGCATTCTGTCATCCTCTAATATTTACTTGCTCAAGCTTTGAAAAAAACTGGAGAGAACAACTGCAAGAGTGTCTTCATCATATCATCATTATCAGCTTCAAAGTGAGACACATCATAACACATATACACACACTAAAGCGTCTTCGTCGGCTACTTTTCAATTATTTTTACAACCAGGGGCCTGTACCATGATGGTGGCTGAACAAACTCGGGGTTACAGGATTAGTTTTGAGTTGACAAAACCAAACCAGTCCAATCTGTCTTTGTTGGTACCATGAAGCTGATCATCAACTTTCTCTGTCAACTCAGGCTTGATCCTGAATTAATGGAGCATGCACACAAAAGAGTGACATCAGTAATGAACAGCCAATCACATGCCTTGAAACTGTGATTCACTTCTTGAGAGAGAGTCACTACCAAAGATTAAAAGATTGAACAATATGAAGAATTTAAACACATTTACAAGATGAAGCGATCTATCCATGAAAAAGTAAAACTTAAAGATTACATCTTGCCATATAAGTGCAAGTAAAAGTTCTAAAGTTAGTTTATAGAGTTGATAATATTTATTGGTATAAAAACACTTAAAAATCTAAACTCATATGTAGTCATGTTTAAAGCTATTGATTCTAAAACTTATTTATATTGCATATTATCTATATGTTTATATTAATTTAAAATAAAAGCTTAATAATTACTATTAAACTAAGCTAGCCTGTGTAATGGTTTAAGGGTATAATAATTATATAAATCATATAAACTAATTGTAAAAAATAATCTCTAAAAATCAGACAATTTTTCATTTCGTCAGAGATGTGTCACTTTGCTTGAGGCTGATTGGTCAAATTTCACTTTGAGATCTCTAAACCAGAACATAACCTGCCCCAGAGCAGGTTAGCTGTGGAGTGTAAGTTACTAAAGGCAATGAATGCCGCTAAAAGCCAAGCCACTTTCATGGTACCTAAAACCCAGGATTGGTGCAAACTAAACTGAAATTTACCTGGCTAGCCAGCTAATCCGGCTTCATGGTACAGGCCCCAGACCTGGTTTGATAACCTTACTGAAAGTAACTTAATAAATGTTCATTTATTAATAAATATTAAATCATGAACCATCCACTTAAAACTGAAGGATTTGTTTATTCACCAGCAGTATTAGCAATGCATTTCTTTCAAGTTAATGGGCAAACGTCACATAATTAATATTTATGAGCAAGGTCTTTACCTGAAGTAGGACTTAAAAATACACCATGCGGCCTGTATAAATGTAAGTTTTATTTCCTGTTTATAGAAGTTAAGTTTATGATAACTTAAATTACTTTAATACTATATAATTTTAGATCATTATTTCAAATACATTTAAATATTTATAAACGTCATAATATTATTTCATACATATTCATATTTGAAGGTTAATAAACTACTAAACTGTTAAACCAGCAAGTGGCAGGGTTTCCCAAAGTGGGGTTTGTGAGATGAAAAAAAAAATGATAGAAAAAAAAAAATGAAAACAATATAATAAATAATCAAAATAAAACACTTACTAAAAAGATGAAATATTTTATTTGTTTACCTCTATGTTATGAGACCATTAACCAACATCAGAAATCTGTGAGATGTTCAGTTATTGAAATATTAACTTAAAACCTTTCAGGTAAATATTTAAAATATTTTTCAGCTGACAAAAAGTTTGGGAATCCCCGTGTTAAATTGTGTTTAATGTTGTTAATGACCAATGCAAGTTATTTTACAATGTTTATATCGGGTGAAGGCTGATGTTCATATTGTACAACAGTGAAGGTGTCTAATGTGTTTTGTCAAGTTTCGTATGTTTCTGTTTAGCTTTTTGGCAGTTCAAATACACAATCCATGTAGTCTCAATTAACATTAGGATATATGGCGTAATAATTATTGAAAGAATTAAATGAATATAGTTCACCCAAAAATGAACATTTTGTCATTATTTACCCACCCTCATGTTGTTCCAAACCTGTATAAGTTTCTTTCTTGAAGATATTTGGATGAAAAAACAGTTGTTGGTCCCCATTGACTTTCATAGTATATAGGGAAAGAAAAACTATGGAAGTCAGTGGGGACCATCAACTGTCTGATTACCAGCATTCTTCAAAATATCTTATTTTATGTTCAACATAAGAAAGAAACTCATACAGGTTTGGATGATATGAGGGTGAATAAATGATGACAAAATTTCCATTTTTGGGTGAACTATCCCTTTAAGAAATAGAAATGATTTTAGAAGTCAGTGGCATGTCACATAAAACTGCATTTTATGTCTGCATAAAGCACAGGGTGGCAGTGTTGTCATTGACAGAAAAGAAAGTGTAAACCCACACCAAATCTCATTTGTGCTTTCCGGAAAGCCGACGCTATAAAGCACATGTGACGCACATAGTTTCATGGTTGAAGTGTAAACCAGATGCTCAAGTGAGTAAAAAAGTAAAATAAAGTGCCTGTGGTAGGTGCTGAATCGACACGGTTTTATATCATGACACCAAACATCTTCTCTTATCCTTTCACCAACTCAAAAGTCTTTAAGATGATGGAAAAAGGAATCAATTCAGCTCATATTTCATAATTATTGCAACAGGAAACTGATGCCACATGACACCATGCCTCATTCGAGAGTAGAAATAAGCGAGGGAACATCAGGCATGACTGTAAGGCTTTCCCTCTTTTTTTATTGGTTTGTTTTGACCCAAACTTCAGAGTGGTAACCATAGATACAACTTCTGTGTGTCAAATAGGTCACTGAAGGGCAAGGCTGGAGCACGTGGGAGGATTGGGAGCACGCCAAGTTTCAGAGAACATCCCACAGTTCAACAGAGATGAGGCGGTGGGAGGCAAAGGTGACGCCCACATCTTATGCATTCATCTTTTTTCAGTGCATAACCTCAGAGGCCGTGTCTAAGATATTGACCAAACAGCTCAGTTTTTGTTTTGGCAACAGGGATTCTCCCCTCACACTAGACACCAGCTGCGTCACATGTGCTTGCAGAATCATTGATTTCAGAAGTGATAGTGTACTATGATTGGCTGCTGGTTGGTTTCACTTCCATTCTTACAACTTTGGTCCAGTTTTTGGTCTTTGAGTTTCAGGTTTTTGTTTTGATTTGGTGTTTGTTCTGATGTCACTGCGTTGCCAGGAAGAGGGTTTTATTTAGGATAAGAGAGTCATCGATGTGATCTCTGCGTGATTATATGCAGTTTGGAGAGCTGCAGCTATGCAAATACTGTGCTAATTTCCATATCGACCGCAGTGCTGCCTCATTTCTGCCATTCGGTTTCTCTTACCTGGCATGTGTAGTCATTGGCAGTAATTAGTGGAGCACACAAAAGAATTTCTTACCAAAACTCTAAACCGGAGTTAACTTTCTGTCACGATATCAGTCAGCTCTCACTATGGACTACATTTCCCACAAGCCCCGCACCTGGAACTAATTATACACACACACACCTGTTGTCTATCTGGAGCACTATAAAGGTTGCTCTCACACACACACTCACTGTAAAGTATTGTGTATGTTGATGATTGTCTGTCTGTTCGCTACGGCTCCGTGCCTAGCGATTCCTGAGCCTGAGTCTAGTCTGTCTGTTCCTGTGTTTTGACCTACTGCCTTTGTTTGACTTCGCTGTGACATTAAAGCTGCACTTGGATCCGACCCTGCCTTCTCGTATCCTTACATCTGTAACAGAATACTTTGCCACCGAGGATCCAGCAGCCGTGTCTTGCCGCTCCGATTGAGGATGGAGTTGGCAAAAGAACTGGTCCGTCTACGACAGGGAGCACAAACCCTCGAGGACCATATCCAGACCTTTATAGATATTGCACACTATGCAGACCTGCCGGATTTCATGCTCATTGACTTTTTTGCTCTTGGACTAAATGAGCCACTAAAAGCTCACCTTTTCCGAGATGGTCCTCGTGGATCCCGTTCCTGTAATGGCGGCCCTTGCAGAGATTCATCCCGTCGCAGCTAAGGAACCAGAGCCGTGTCTGTCCACGGCTGTTCCCCTTGAATTGACCACAAAACGCCAGAGGTTGGTCTCCAGTGTGGAGGATCCCCCGCTGAGATCGGTGCGAGCGGCTGGTGTGTCCGTGTTCTCAGTGCTGGTAATCCCTCTAAGCTCAGCGGCAGCACCCGCTGTAGGAGAAGCCGGGGAGGCGACACCCGCTACGGACCTCCCAGAGGTGGCGGCCATTGCTGCAGAACCTCTCAGGGAAACGGCATATGCTCCAGCTCCCCTCACAGTGGTGAGTCCTATTCCTGAACTGTCTGCTTGTCTGAATTCTGCGGATAACTCTGATTCTGAACTGTCTGCTTGTATGCATTCTACTGATAACTCTGATTTTGATCTGTCTGCCCATCCTGTCACGAATACGGAGGTCGTTTGTGAGCTCACTGACCATCCTGTCACGGCTATGGAGGCCGCCTGTGAACTCACTTCCTGTCCTGTCACGGCTATAGAGGCCGTCTGTGAACTCTCTGCCTGTCCTGTCACGGCTATGGAGGCCGTCTGTGAACTCACTGCTCGTCCTGTCACGACTATGGAGGCCGTTTGCGAGCTCTCTGCTTGTCCTGTCACGGCTATGGAGGCCATCTGCGAATCCTCGTCCTGTCCTGTCACAGCTATGGAGGCCATTTGTGAACTCTCTGCCTGTCCTGTCAAGGCTATGGAGGCCGTTTGTGAACACTCTGCCTGTCCTGTCAAGGCTACGGAGGCCATTTATTAACTTTTATCCTGGTCACGGCAGTCTCTTCAGAGGTGGCGGCGCAGGCTGCAGAACCTCCCGAGATGGCGGCACTTGCCTCAGTTCCTTGCGCGGTGGTGGCGCCCAGTGATAATCTCCGTGAACTGTCTGTTCCAGCCGAGGAGGTCATTAATGAACTCTCTGCCTGTCCTGTAACGGCTATGGAGGCCGTCTGTGAACTCTCTGCCTATCCTGTCACGGCTATGGAGGCCGTCTGTGAACTCACTTCCTGTCCTGTCATGGCTACGGAGGCCGTTTGTGAGCCGCTCTTTGTCCTGTCTCCGCTGTTCTCTGTCTGTCCCTTAGGTCATCCGTCAGGGGTGGTTAGCGGTCAGGATTTGCATCGGGACATTCAGCCTCCAGCTGCACCAGGGTTGGAGGATCCCAGATAGAGCCGTCGGCTCCATCACGGCCCTCCGAACACTCAGTGTCACCCCGGCTCTACGGCGCTCCACCTCCGCCTTGGGCTCCCCTTCCCTCGGTTCCGTCTCCGTCGGTCGGAACTCTAGTCTCTCCATCATGGTTCCTCCCGCCGTCGACTCCACTGTGGACTGTGAATTGGAAAATCTGGTTTGAGCATCTGGAAGCTGCTCTTAGGCGGGGTGCACTGTCACGATATCAGTCAGCTCTCACTATGGACTACATTTCCCACAAGCCCCGCACCTGGAACTAATTACACACACACACACCTGTTGTCTATCTGGAGCACTATAAAGGTTGCTCTCACACACACACTCACTGCGAAGTATTGTGTATGTTGATGATTGTCTGTCTGTTTGCAACGGCTCCGTGCCTAGCGATTCCTGAGTCTAGTCTGTCTGTTCCTGTGTTTTTACCTACTGCCTTTGTTTGACTTCGCTGTGACATTAAAGCTGCACTTGGATCCGACCCTGCCTTCTCGTATCCTTCCATCCGTAACACTTTCATTTAGCTGAAAACTGAAACCAAAAATAAAGTTTTGGGTGTTAGATTTGGGTTGTTGAACTCTTTACGCTGCACTGTATAAAATTATTTTTTGAAGTTGTGAATAAAACAAAGATTATTTAAAGGACGTTTTACAAGAAAATTCTATATCAGTTTTTCTACTTTAAAATTTCACATTTAATTCAATGTTACTTGCCATTTCTTTGTAATTGTTTATGAAATTTACTAGCTATTTCTGACTTAAAATTGTTTCTGCACCATTTTTTTCAGTTGGTAACAAAGCAGTTGTAGTACAGTTCTTTGCCAATAAACCGCTTCTCAATATTACAGCCAAACAAATTTTATACATATTACTACTCTAGCATTTTCAGTCATGTTTACTTGTTGTAATTTATTTGTGTTGTGAACTGGGTCGTTCCCGTATCTCAGGGAACCGAGGCTACGTTAGTAACCGAGTACGTTCCCCTTCGATACTTCACTTTGTACTGCATCACTAGACCAAGCGGTGAAAACCGACCATTTGAGGGCATAGAGGCGCCTTGTGGATGGGGCTCTAGCCTGAGAAATGGTATTTAAGACACCCTCTGGGAGGTTCATAGGCTCCCATCGAGAGGCCATAAGTGTAGGGCCCACAACTTGGGTTGGGGGTGCCATATCGTCATGTTCGCCTGAGAGAGGAGGTCCCGTCTCAGGGGAATGGGCCATGGAGCTGCCGTGAGCAGCTGAGACATCTCTGAGAACCATAGTTGGTTTCTCCAGAGCGGGGACACTAGAAGAACCTTGTGCCTTTGTTCCCTGATTCGCCTGATCACCTGAGGGATCAGGGCGATCGAGGGAAATGCGTAAATGATGGTTGTAGAACCTGACAAAGGTGGACGGCGAGGACCAGCCGGCCGCCGCACAAATTTCTGCAATGGACACACCACTGGACCATGCCCAGGATGAGGCCATGCCTCTCGTGGAATGTGCTCTGACCCCGATGGGGCATTGAAGGCCCAAGGAGGAGTATGCAAGAGCTATTGTGTCAACTATCCAACGGGATAGTCTTTGCTTTGTGACCGGAAGCCCCTTGGTGCGGCCACCAAAGCATACAAAGAGCTGCTCCAGCTGCCTAAAAGAGACGGAGCGGTCGATGTAGATTTTTAACGCCCTGACAGGACAGAGCATGGTTCAGTTTGCCTGGTATGTGCGCTGCTTTTAGGGAGCGCAAGTGGCAATGTGCCCACTCCAGTAGGCTCTTTGCCATCCTGAAGAGCCGTGGGGAGGAAAGGCCGTCCTGGCGATTTATGTAGGATACTACCGTCATCATCTGTTTCAAAGTGGTCATTCTGAATGCGCACTTTACTAGGGCGCAGTTCAAAATCCTGAGATCGAGGATGGGCCCGAGGCCGCCATCCTTTTTGGGGACGAGGAAGTAGCGGCTGTAAAAGCCTGACTCACTCTGAGCTGCTGGGACGATTTCTATGGCCCGTTTCGCCAGCAGCACAGCCACCTCGGAACGCATGATGAGAACGGGCCCTTTGCATTCAATAAACACATTTTTCCCAGCACCCGGAACTGGACGGGGCGACTGGGAACACATACGAGGCAGTTTGGGGGGTGGTCCGGCCACAGCGAGATTTTATCCCCTCCTCTTCCTTCCTGAGGGATCAGGATGGCTTCTGAGGCGCAGGGTCCAGCACAATCTTGGGCCGGGGTCCCTGGTGCTTCGGGAAAGGGTGGCGCTTTGCAGAGCACGAGCGCTGCCTGGGCTCAGGCCGTGCAGAGTGCTGAGTCACAGGAGGCGTAGTTTTAAATGGCTGTTGAGTCGGCGCCGGCTTGGGGCGACTGGCAGCAGCTGCAGAACTGGAACGCTTCGGCAGGAAGTGTCGCATGGCTTGGGACGACTTCTTTGCAGCCATGAAATGCTCGGCGAACCCTTCAACAGCAGGTCCGAAAAGGCCAGTGGGGGTGACCGGGGAGTCAAGGAAGATGGTTTTATCCGCTTCTTTGATCTCTGTCAAATTCAGCCACAAGTGGCGTTCCAACACCACCAGGCTGGCCATTGACCACCCAATGGCCTGTGCAGTCGTCTTTGTGGCGCGCAGGGCCAAATCAGTGGTGCTGCGCAGCTCTCTGAACGCTGCAGAGTGTTCTGGCCCAGACTCATCCATGGCGCGAAGGAGCTTCGCCTGGTACACTGGGAGCAGCGCCATAGAGTGTAACGCAGATGCAGCCTGGCCCGCCGAGGTGTAAGCACGACCAGCGAGGGCTGAAGTCGTTCGGCAGGGCTTCGAGGGATGAGCGGCCTTTGCCTTCCATCTGATGGCAGCGGGGGGGCAGAGGTGTGCAGCCACCGCTTCGTCCAGAGGAGGCAGCTTATCGTAGCCCTTCTGTGCAGCGCCGTCGACCGTAGTGAGGGCGGGAGAGACAGAGGAGCGTAAACGAGCTGAGTAGGGGGCGCGCCACGACTTCGTCAGCTCGTCGTGAACCTCTGGGAAGAAGGGCGCAGCTCGCTGAGGAGGGGTCTGGCGGCGTCCCGGCAGAAACCACTCGTCTAGGCGGCTGCGAGTGGGCTCTTCAGGCGAAGACCACTCCAATCCGAGCTCCTCGACGGCTTTTGAAAGGACACGGATGAGCTCGGTGTCCGTACCAATCCTGGCGTCAATCGGCTCCACAGACGGCAAGGGGGCGGGGTCAGCAATGGAGCCCGACCAATCCTCAGCATTTGAGGCCGCTAGGGACATACTGTCATCAAGCGGCTCGTCATCTGATCCCCCAAACGAGACCAGGTCACTCGATATGGCAGAGGGGCGCTGGTTTGAATGGGAGAACGAGACGGGGGAAACCTCTCTTTGTGGAGAGAGTGAGGTACGTGGGCCTTGAGCCGACGTAAACTCACTCATATCCGAGCGCTGATATCCTCTACCCCGCTGTTTTTTCCTCACAGGTTCCTGGGAGGAAGGAAACGGGGGGGCGCAAGGGGCAGGGTTGCTTTCTGAAAAGAAAGCTATTCGCGAGCGCAAAGAGGCGAGACTCGCAGTGAGCGCAGCTTCCCAGACAGTGAGCCCAGACATTGCACGCATTCACTGTGCCCGTCATCAGCGTGCAGTGGTGTCCTGCACGAGCCACAGCCGTGGCGCAACATTTGCAACAACGTCGCAGGAAATTTGCTCAGAAATTTGCTCTTTTTTGTTACCACAAGCAGGAAAGTGTCAACACAGGCGCTCTGCAGACGGCTCGTGAGCGAAGCGCTGACCGGGGTTGCCTTGAGAGCGATGCGGGAACAGAGCTGCTTGAAGCGGCGATCTGATCCGGTGCTGCAAAGCTTGAGAGCGGCGAGCTGCGAGCGGCGAGCTGTGGGCGGCGAGCTGCAAGCGGTGAGCAGAGAGCGGAGGCGGCGAGCTGATCTTGCTGCTGCAGAACGGCGGCTGGATCAGCTTGCAAGCAAAGGCTTCAAATCTCGTAGAATCAGCGAATAGCAGTAGATGTCGTCACTGAAGGAGAAAGAATCAATGATCCTAAGCTGAGCACCTGCTTATATAGCCAGATGCCCCGCCCATTTTGGCGGGCTCGGGCGCCCTGCTTCGCCATAGGCTCGCGCAGCTCTGCTGCGCCGTCATTGGTTCATTTCTGAAACAATGGCAGTGCAGATGCACTGCTGTGATTGAAAAAAGGCTTAAGTAAATCGGAGAAAAGGAGTTTCCCGTAGTGTCTAGTGACGCAGTACGAAGTGAAGTATCGAAAGGGAACTGTTCTTATCACTTCATAAATCTGAAAATGAAATGTTG
Organism: Sinocyclocheilus anshuiensis; assembly: GCF_001515605.1. Classification (NCBI taxonomy): domain Eukaryota; kingdom Metazoa; phylum Chordata; class Actinopteri; order Cypriniformes; family Cyprinidae; genus Sinocyclocheilus; species Sinocyclocheilus anshuiensis. Next base: position 1,447,078 of record NW_015558695.1, on the reverse strand, counting down.
TGTAAAATCAGACAAATTATGTATGAACAAACCCTCTGGAAAAAAAAACTGAATTTATTTCTGACTCATTTGAGACAACTTCCTTTACAGCAGGGGTGCCCAAACTCGGTCCTGGAGGGCCGGTGTCCTGCAGAGTTTAGCTCCAACTTGCTTCAACACACCTGCCTTCAAGTTGTTTCTAGTATGCCTAGTAAGAGCTTGATTAGCTGGTTCAGGTGTGTTTAACTGGGGTTGGAGGTAAACTCTTCAGGACACCGGCCCTCCAGGACTGAGTTTGGGCACCCCTGCTTTACAGTATTGCAGTTTAAATCTACAGATAAAGTGTAATAAAATAAACACTTAAAAGTGTGCATCTTAGATGTTTTCTTTCCACTAGTCTGATACAATACCCTATAAAAAGCCAAATAGCCTAGAATCTGGTCAAAAATTGACGAGGACATGGAAAAACAATGTTTTTGCCTGTAGTGTCTTGCCTTAAACTTCATTATTTTTGGTTGCCAAAATATCGGTGCATCACTAGCAACAATGTAGAAATTATTAGTTGTAATATTAGTTGTAGTAGTTTTTATGTTGTGCAAAAGGCATAATATAATTCAAAAGAAGAAGCCTAGTAAGCCTAGAGTTGCTGAGGCATGGAAAATCTGGAAAAAAAAGTCCAAACTTGTTCCTATTAAATCACAACCTGCTGTGTTGGATGTTTGGTTGTCAGGTTGTGTTCTGGTGAATCAGTCGACTGTTGACTCTCTGGGGATTGTTTGCCCACCTGAGTGCTTTATCAGCGCTGATGATGGGAACTATAGACCGGATCCTTTAGAACAGATGACAAGCTTTCTACAGATCAGAGAATAAAAGTCCTGTCTATCACAGCCTCGTCATTAATGCTCATGTTTTGCTGTGGCGGATGAATAAACGGAAGCCTTTGAGAGGACTGACAAGAGTGAGGTGTGTCTCACCTGGTTGGTGACCTTGGTGTGTTTAAACAGCTGCGAGTCTGTTTGGCTTCCATAAGGAAAAGCATGCTTCAGTATATCACTCCCTCTTTAGGGTCCTTTTTATTTGCATGCTATTTTTTTACAGTAGCAGAATGACACAAAACCTCTAGTATTGGAGGATGATGAAACGTTAATGACTCCAACACAACCAGATACATGCATGTCTGTAAGTGATGATGGTAATACTGGTACATGATTTGTGATCTGTGTCACTGTTTTGTAATGGTTTTAGTTAACTGGTATAACCCTGGTATGAGTGATTGTTGTCTTTATTGATCATTCACATGTGTAAGTGACTTTACCTTGACCTTATCATTTTGACCTTATCGTTTTTTAAATTCAAGTTTAAATCTTGAAAGTGAAATAGGATCTCCTTAGCTGTCAGTTACATAACAGTTTACAACTCACCTACAAGACAAAGAGATAAGACATAAATCAGGCCCTGTCTTTTATCTTTGACCCCCTAAAATTGTGATGAGCTCATCTGTCAGCACATAAATCTGCAATTTCCTATTTTCCAATTTCCTCTTCACATAAACCATGATTCACCATTTTACTCCAAACCTGCCTTACCCGTTAATAAATGTAGTTACATTATAAATTATCCAAACCTTCTTTTTAGTGGCATAAGTGGTTTATTAGTTTGCCTCGAGTGGCGTTATTCACTTCTCTATCTGTTCTTGATAAACACAACCATTCAAAAGTTTTAGATCAGTAACATTTATTAATTTATTTGTAAATAAATTCATATTTTATTCAACAAGGGTGTATTTAATTCATCAGAAGTGACAGTAAAGACATCTATAATTTTACAGAAGATTTCTATTTCAAATAAATACTGTTCTTCTGAGCTTTCTATTCATCAAAGAATCCTGACAAAAATATATAATAAAATATTAAGCAGCACAACTGTTACTGATAATTAATTAATTGATAATTAACTGATTAATTAATTAATAATGTAACTCATAATTATAAGAAATGTTTCTTGAGCTGTGAGGGAGTCTCAGTCACCACTGTCACCTCAGTCACCACAGTCATCAGCCCCAGTGCACACCAGATCCCAATCACCCGAATTCTGATTGGCCACACCTGTGTCAGCCTCATCGTCTGGTCTAACGTTTACATAGCCTTACTAGCCTGACTACTTACCTGTGTTTACTTACCCCTAGATGCTCCTTCGCTCCTTTGGATCACCTGCAAGAGACAATCTTTCATTACCCTCAGCTAAGAGACTTGAATACCATTACTTCCTCAAATTACTCACCCTCTGACTGTTGCTTCTCATCCTGCTGACCGATTGTCAATAAACCTGTGGTTACCTCTGTGTTTCTGGCCTGTTTGCTGACAGAAGACCAGACCTGAAAACATTCACACAGCAGTGATGGATCCCCAGCACACAACGCCAGCGGACATGCTGGAGGAGCTGTCCAACGCCATTCGTGCTTCCATCACTCCCATCACAACCCCTCAGTCTGCCTCTGCCAGTCCCATGGCCCTTCCTGTTTCCTATTTGGGTGAGGCTGTCGAGTGTAGCGGTTTCCTGCTCCAAGTAGCCCTGTTTATTGAAATGCAGCCGCAAAAATTCCCCACAGAACGAACCAAGGTGTCTTTCCTGATTTCACTCCTGACAGGCAGGGCGTTGCTGTGGGCCCGAGCTATCTGGAATGCTCAGAGCGCCATCATTAACTCCTTTGACGCTTTCACAAATCACTTCAAGGAGGTATTCGGCTCCTCCACTGGAGTGCTGTCTGTTCCCGATCAACTCCTGTGGTTACGCCAGGGCACTTCTTCTACCAGTGATTACACGCTCCAATTCCGCACGCTGGTGGCAACTAGCGGTTGGAATGAGGCCGCTCTCCTTTCCGCCTACCGTCAAGGGTTGGATCCACGTATCCGTGCGCAGATGGTGATTTATGATGACACTATGGGATTGGAGAGTTTCATGCAACGGGCAATGAGGATTTCCCAACGACTCTCTGCTTGCACACCCGAAGAAACCACTCACCTTCCAGCCTCACCCGCAGCCGGTCCTCCATTACCAGAACCTATGCAAGTTGACTCGGCTCGTCTCTCATGATGGAGCGTGCTCGCCGCCTCGCGTCTGGACTCTGCCTGTACTGTGCATCTGCCGATCATGTCATCAAGACCTGCCCCGTTCGACCCGCACGCCCTGCAGTGAGTAGCCTTCAGTTAGATCCTGAAGTTTCCACCCTGCCACTACTACCAGTGCAACTTCTCACCCCAGATCATTCTGTTTCAGTGTCCGCCCTCATCGACTCGGGCTCCTCGGGAAACTTCATTTCCCAAGAGCTCTTGAATCGTCTAAACCTTCCCCGCAGACGTCAAGCCCGGGAGCTCCGAGTTGAGACCATCCAGGGAAAACCGCTAGGGCGCGGGCGGGTTAAATATCGAGCTCCCCCGATGATGCTACAGATTGGATGCTTGCATAAGGAAACCATCACTTTTCTGGTACTGGAGGGACCCACCGTGGACATCATCCTGGGATGCCCCTGGCTGAACCAACACTCCCAGGAAGTCAGATGGGATCCCTGTGAAATTACTCGCTGGAGCGAGGCTTGTCACCTGAACTGTCTCTTCGCGGTTCCCAAACCGCTCTCGGCCCCTGTTAACCCCCAAATTTGTTCCACACTTATCAAAAGTCCCGAACCTCAGGATGTACCCTCGATCCCATCTGACTACGTGGCGTTCCAGGATATCTTCAGCAAACAGGCAGCCACCCGTTTGCCCCCACATCGGCCATGGGACTGTGCGATCGACCTGCCCCAAGGATTCATTCAACCTTCCACTTCACCCACCGCTTCTTCTTAGTGGGAAAGAAGGAGAGAGGCTTGAGGCCCTGCATCGATTACCGTGCCCTGAACTCGCAAACAGTGAAGTTGCCGTATCCACTTTCCTTGGTCCCGGCAGCCCTGGAGGAACTCCGTGGAGCTCGCATCTTCACCAAGTTGGACCTGTGGAGCACGTACAACCTCATTCGCATCCGGGAAGGCGACAAGTGGAAGACAGCTTTCATCACTCCATCAGGCCACTACGAATACCGGGTGATGCCGTATGGCCTAGCTAACTCCCCGTCCATCTTCCAGGGATTCATGAACGAGGTTTGCTGGGAGTTCCTCCATCGCTTCGTGATCATCTACATCGATGGCATCCTGATATACTCTACATCATTACCATTGCTACCACGTAATGCAGGTCCTCCAGCAACTCAGGAAGTACCACCCCTATCTGAAACTTGAGAAATGCGAGTTCCACCGTACCACCATGCAGTTCTTCGGCTATGTCATCCACCCAGAAGGTATCCAGATGGACCAGGGGAAGGTGCAAGCCATCAGAGAGTGGCCTCTGCCTCAGACTGTTAAGGAACTGCAAAGATTCCTGGGATTCTCCAATTTCTACCAACGTTTCATCAACAATTTCAGTCTCCTCATGGCACCCCTCACCTCCATGCTCCGCGGTAAGCCCAAGTCTCTGTCCTGGACTCCTAAGGCCCACAAATCCTTTGCCCAGCTCAAGGAAGCCTTCAGCATGGCCCCGATCCTTCATCACCCCGACCCACAAACACCATTCGTTGTGGAGGTAGATACATCCACCACCGGAGTAGGGGCCGTGCTGTCCCAGTATCACGGAGAGCCTTCCCGTCTTCATCCTTGCGCATTCAGCAACAGAGAACTACTGGCCATCAAGTTAGCTCTGGAGGAGTGGCGCCACTGGCTGGAGGCAGCGCAGTTCCCGTTTACCGTCATCACCAACCACAAGAACCTCTAGTATTTGCGGAGTGCCAAACGACTCAATCCCCGTCAAGCACATTGGGCACTCTTCCTCACTAGATTTAATTTCACCATCACCTATCGCCCCAGAGACCGCAATGTGAAGGCCGACTCCCTCTCACGTTTCCACTCCCCTGATGTGCCCGCTGAACCTGAGTCTATTCTCTCTCCAGCCTTAGTGGTCAGTCCCATTCAGTGGGACATCATATACCGCCACTCACGCCGATCCTGCTCCGCTGGGAGGCCCAGAAGGGAAGACTTGCGTCCCAGCATCCCAACGGCAATCCCTTCTGGGCTCAGTACACGATCTACCGGACTCTGGACATCCAGGCAGCCAGCGAACTCTCTCGCTCCTCCAAGCTCGGTTCTGGTAGCCCAGTATGACCCGAGACGTCATCCGACGTGGCCGTCGCCGCAATAGGGCGTCAGGAGCCGGCCCTGGAGGAGGGGGTAATGTCAGGGAGTCTCAGTCACCACAGTCACCCCAGTCATCAGCCCCAGTGCACACCAGATCCCAATCACCCGAATTCTGATTGCCCGCATCTGTCTCAGCCTCATCATCTGGTCTACCGTTTGCATAGCCTTACTATCCTGACTACTTACCTGTGTTTACTTACCCCTAGATGCTCCTTTGCTCCACCGCTCCTGTTCTCCACCGCTCCTTCGCTCCATTGGATCACCTGCAAGAGACAATCTTCCATTACCCTCAGCTAAGAGACTTGAATACCATTACTTCCTCGAATTACTCACCCTCTGACTGTTGCTTCTCATCCTGCTGCCCGATTGTCAATAAACCTGTGGTTTTGATAACTTACCTCTGTATTTCTGGCCTGTCAAATCAGCATATGATTTCTGAAGGATCATGTGACACTGAAGACTGGAGTAATGATGCTGAAAATTCAGCTTTTCATCACAGAAATAAATTACATTTTATAATATATTTAAGTAGAAAACAGTTATTTAAAATACTATGTCAGTCACAATATTAATATTTGACTGTATTTTTGATAAAGCAGATTAAGTTTTGGTGAGCATAAGAGACTTATTTCAAAAACCTCAAACTAAACAGTTGTGTGATAGTTTTTAGTTTTGTAAAAACTTCCTACACTGGCAAGCTGAAGAAATGTCTTTCACCTCCAGATAATGCTTTATTTTCCACCAAGGCCTTTTCCCATGCTCTGCTCTTTGACTTTTCAATGTTGTGTCAACATTGTAAAAGTTGAAAGTCAACTCAATTAGACATACATCTCTATCTTATACATCTCTCTCATAAACACACACACACACACACACACACACACAGCTAAACAGCTCCTATCTAACTCTGCAAACATAAGGCGCAGTGTACGGCCTCACTGTCAGTACAGTATGATGGCTGACTGTATATACTCAAGTTTAAAGAGGGTCCTCCCCGTTCCGCTTTCACTCTTAGGAGGGGTGTATTTCTAAGCTTTGAGTCATTTGCTTTCTGAAACAAAGATACACATCATTTGAATGACGTTTTAGGAGAGGTATGAAATTAACTTTTGCTTTCAAGGTTATGTGTTGAGCTTAATTATTTTATTTTTATTTCACAGAAATGCTGTGTGAGAATATATTGGGGTTGTCGTGAAATTTGGAAATTTGACATATCTTGCAGTATAACATGCAACATTTATTTCATTTAAAAAAAAAAAATTTTTAATGCATAATGTTTATTTTAAATCAGAGCATGTGTAATATTTGTTCTCAAAAGTAATAATTCACAGTATAGCACCAATTATAATTGACTAGTGATGGCAAGAGTTGCTTAAAATGGTCAAAAACTCAAAAGACATGGTCACCAGTTACAGTACCTAACATATAGACATTTGTTTATACATTCCTATAAAGTTTAACTTAAAATAATGATGTTGGTTTAAAACATATATATATATAGATATTATCATTATGCATCAGCTACCCATTGAATCCTTATCATAAGTCTTGAAATAAGAAGCGAACGTCTCTGCAGTAGATGATGGCAGGACAAATTTCGACATGCCACCGACGCCACTGTCATGACACAGGCATGGATGTATTTGGTGAGATCACACTTCACACCCTTATTCTCAACAGTAGGACGAATGTAGCTCAATAGTCAATGAATCATGTCTACGGCCGACAGATTTGAAGAAACCAATGATGTCATGATATCGGATGTTGACATAGCATACTTCAAAATACTACTTGCATGATCTCATTGAAACACATAAAAAATCTTTTGTTTGCAAGAAAGACGTCAACCCCAAAAGTCCCATTATTGTAAATCCAGCTCAGGATATCAATTTGAATGATTTATGTTTGGTTAATGGGTGTTTACTGAATACAAACGTAAACAGTTATATGCACGTATAATTGACTTGGCACCTCATCTGACAGCTGAAATCCACACAGCGAATACGCTTAAAGGAATATTCTGGGTTCAGTACATGTTAAGATCAATCGACAGCATTTGCGGCATAATGTTGATAACCACAAAAATTCAGCTTATTTTTCCTTTTATAATAGCCAAAATGGTTGTACTGTAAAACGTTAAAATATATTATATTCAAATGTATACCCACAAGACATAAACAATATGTATGTTGATATAATTGTAGTTTGAAAAGTTATTATTCAATTTATTTATAATCCAACTTTTTGCTATGACAACAGTTTTTTTTTTGTTGTTGATAAAAACAGACATAAAAATTACAGCTCAAATAATACACATTATGTAATAGAAGAATTTGTGTTTTTTGTAAAATATAAAAAATTGGCCCCATTTACTTTCATTGTCATATTTTATTAATTAATTAATTAATTTGTTTATTTACTTTACCTGAAAGGGAGGGACAAGTCAGCCACAAGTTTCTGCAATTTTTTATTATTATTTTTTTGAGAAACAACATTATGCCACAAATTTTTTTGAATGACTTGAATTACCTTGGTCTGAATCCAAAATTTTTCATTAATCCTCATGTTTTGTTGTGGTAATTTTGTCCTGGAGAGACTTTTTCCCGAAAATGCTACTTTGTAAATTGATTACAATTCCCCCCCCCCCCCCCCCCAAATGTATAATTTTTGTACTTTTTAGGATTGTTAAAAATTATGTTACCTTGTTACACTTGGTGTTGGTCAAAAATTATTTAACTTTATAAAATTGCTTAGAAATCTCTCATTATGCTATATTATTACCAAATCTTGGATTCAATCTTTTTATCATGTTGATTTCTTTCGAATTAGAACAGGTTTTGCTTTTCTTTGTTTTGTTTTGTTTTTGGAACTGATTGTTCATAGGCCTCATGATCTAAGCTAATATATGCACCTCAGTTTTTGAGTGACCCAAATTGACCCCATCCGTAGCTTGAATCAGACATTGTAGATTCCAGCTATTCCAACCGAAGACGAAGGCAGGGCGGAGCCTACCCCCGCATGGACGGGGCCAACCTGGTGGTGGTGGGGAGGATGGAGGGAAACGACAGCGGCAGTATCTGCAAACACAATGAAGGGTGAGTAGAGGGCTTTTATATTCCTCGTGTTGAGTGCCGATTGGCTAGATCTAATTGTAATATGTGACGTAGCATTAAGTCTTCCTAGTAGAACTTGTGCTGACGCTTCCATTTCTAACACCCTGATAGGAAAGTGTAGTTTAGCACTAGACTTGCAATGATATATTAACCAAGACAGTGCCCTGAGATGGTTTGTTTAACATTAACAGATGTTTAAGATAACATGTCATGACCTGTTTTCTAATACTTTCTTGTGAACCACTACTTCGCAGAGCACTGAAATTGGCACAT
>NW_015558695.1:1437724-1438085 GCF_001515605.1 Sinocyclocheilus anshuiensis | reverse complement strand
TACGCATTTTTTCTTTTCCAACCTTCAACCTAACTCTTTGACAGCAAGCCAACAGACTGACAAAACTGAGATAAAGCACGGATGTGTAGCTTCTAAAAAGAGAAAAAGGATTTTAGGTTACAGTAATCGTAACTTTTTAATGACTGAGAGATATGTTTGCTTATCTTTATCAGTTTTCTCTGTCACGTTTTTGTGGTCAGATTTATTTTTCACATAAATTCTTCCTCTCATTATCTTCAGCCCACATGATTTCTTCATGGAAAATGCTCTCTTACCTTAGTCCTGTTATGCAACACATGAAAGAGAAATGTCAAGCATTACAGGTGCATCTCAATAAATTAGAATGTCATGGAAAAGTTCA
>NW_015558695.1:1433233-1436973 GCF_001515605.1 Sinocyclocheilus anshuiensis | reverse complement strand
CTGCTGACCAGCTTTTTGAAGATGCTGATTTCATTTTCCAGCAGGATTTGGCACCTGCCCACACTGCCAAAAGCACCAAAAGTTGGTTAAATGACCATGGTGTTGGTGTGCTTGACTGGCCATCAAACTCACCAGAACTGAACCCCATAGAGAATCACACTTATCACACGCAGTAATTAAAGCAAAAGGAGCCCCTACCAAGTATTGAGTACATGTACAGTAAATGAACATACTTTCCAGAAGGCCAACAATTCACTAAAAATGTTTTTTTTATTGGTCTTATGAAGTATTCTAATTTGTTGAGATGTGAGCCAAAATCATCACAATTAAAAGAACCAAAGACTTAAACTACTTCAGTCTGTGTGCATTGAATTTATTTAATACACGAGTTTCACAATTTGAGTTGAATTACTGAAATAAATGAACTTTTCCATGACATTCTAATTTATTGAGATGCACCCGTATTTGGTTAATGCGACATGTATTTGCCGACTTGATGTAATCAAAACTCAGATGTTTACCAAATTACTCCTGATGGTTCTTTTAAACAACCAAAGCACTGATATGTAAACATTTGCACAGACGCCTCTGTCTCCTAAAAAGTTACACATTTGCACATTCCCATTGACCACAAATAAGACACACATTAACGGAAGACAAAGCCACCTGGCTATGAGTTTCTTCCTTCTGCATCTGATTTTGAAAGCTGAGTTTGACGCAATCATATACGCAATCACACTGAGATTTATATGTCCTTGATGGTAACAGACACATCAAGGCCTCCACCCGCCAACAAAAAAGCCCTCCCAGCTGAATGTAGCTCAGTGTGAATGAATGTAATGAGTATCTCTTAGGGTTTATAGTATTTCGCCTGAGACATACCAGCCCAGCTATGTCATTCCGCTAGACGGCTTGTAAGCAGACACATTGTACTTACAGAGAAGAGTGTCATCATGATCATAATATTCAGTAAGTAGTAAGTAAATATTTAGCAACACATTGCCCAAAACAACATGCAATACGCTTATTATAGGGACAATCTTTTTATGCAACCTGGGTTTGATGTTTTGCACAATAATGGCAGTTCACTTCTTGAAGAGACAAAAATATGTTTGTGTACTATATTTATATTGACCATTCAAAATTCTTTGGTAATTTTTTTATGTTTTTGAAAGCAGATAAATGCACCAAAAGCGGCATTTATTTGATCAAAAATTCAGTAAAACAAACATACTGTGAAATATTATTTAATTATTATTTCATTAATTAAAGAAAAAAAAAAAAAATAAATAAATTCAATAAATTATTTTTTTTTCTGTGATGTAAAGCTGAATTTTCAGCATCATTACTCCAGTCTTCAGTGTCACATGATCCTTCAGAAATCATTCCAATATACTGGTTTGCTGCTCAATAAACATTTCTTATTATTATCAATGTAAAAAAAAAATCTGCTTAATATTTTGTGAAAACCATGATATATATTTTTCAGGATTCTATGATCAATAGAAAATTCCTCAGCATTTATTTTAAATTATTTTTTATATAATTCCATTATTTTAAATAAATAAATAGATTTTTATAGTCTTTACGATTGCTTTTGATAATATTAATGCATCCTTAAATAAATATATTAATTTCTTTTAAAATATTGTTCTGACCCCAAATTTATAAACAGTGTATTATATTATTTTCTATATTTCTACATTATATTTTTAATATACTACAAATAGAATATATAAATATATAATTATATATAATTGTATACATATATAAGTAAATATGGATAAGTAAATATAAATAAAATGATTATATAAATAATATATATATATATATATATATATAATATTATGTAAAATATATACAGTATATATATATATATATATATATATAATTTCCCCCACTGTCTAAATGTAGCCATCGGTAATAAAACCTAGGAGACTTGCCAATATCTTTGCTTTAATAAATGATCCTTCAATCATACTGCACATCCCGGGATGCCTGTGCAGATAAGAGTGAGGGGAGTCTGTGCATATTCATGCTAGGCCAAACAGGGAGAGACTCTCCTGTCTTTTCTTCAGAACTTAGATGGTCTGTCTCTGGGAATTTGTGCTCTCCTCAGTATTTGTAATAATACCAATCTGTATCTGCAGCATTCTTCCCCTGTGCCCCATAAGGAGTAAGTTATTTCCTTTTGCCTCAGAGTGCTGTGGGCGGAGCAGAGGGATTTGCAGTAGCACCAAAATCCCTTTTTTGGTCATATCTGTGCTAGGCGAGATCAGAGGCCAGTGAAGACTATGAAGTTGTTCACATCAAATCATCATAACTGTTCGACCCTTAACCTTGTGCTGTTTGGCTAGCGCCTCCGTACGGCTGGAATTTTAGATCTGGACCAAGCAGAAAACTTCTGAAATAAACCTCCTACACAGCCTCTGCTTGTTACATCCTCTTGTTATTTGTGTCATGAGGCTGCTGTAAAGCTTTCCAGATGTTATTTTCTTATTAAAGTGTAGTCTGAACGTCTTTTTATAACCCCTCTGACAGAACTGATTTTAATTAAATTACAACACTGCACAAAATAGCAGAATTGGCTTTTTTTGCTTTCATATTGTAACTCTAGCTTATCTTGATGACCCTGGTCAAGTCTATAAAGATAACACAATCTCTTTTTTAATGAAGATATCCATTGAAGTTTTCTATAGAGTGTCATAGGCAGCCAATGAGAAAGAGAGAGATACATATGTGTAAAAAACCGATAGATATATAGATATATAAATATTTACAACAGTAACTGATCATAGCCTGGAATGGAAATGAGGATGTGCTGACAGCTTATTAACACCACAGTTTCAACACCAACATCATGGGTCAAGTATTTGTAAAGGAGGTCACTGTGGGGTAAAGGACCCTTGTGAGACATAAACACACTTGAAGGAATATGAGGAACTCCAAACGACAGCTACTTATCATTAACACCAAGGATGTCACCAAATATTTAAAGGGGTCCTATTATGCTTTTTCACTTTTTAAATTTTAGTCAGTGTGTAGTGTGTATGTTTGGGCATAAAAAAGATCTAGAAAGTTGCAAATCTCAAAGTCCACTCCAAAGGGAGATATTTCGTTTTAAAAATATCCCTTTTCAAGAACTACAACGAACGGCTCGTTTGGACTACAGCGTTTGTTTTCCGGGCTTTGTGATATCACAAGCGGCTCATTGGAATATCATTACAAATAATTCCCGCCTACAGAAATTCGAATGGTTGGGGGGTGGGGAGGGGCGAGATTGTGGTTAGAACGCTTGGTTGAGTGAGTGCATCAGACGAGACGATGAAGAGGTGGTGCTGCAGAGTTAGTGCATCAGAGAAAACCAAGAAGAAGAGCTGCAGTGCTGTAGCTTCAAATTTTCGGCATGTCTAGAACAATTCTTACAAGTACAACACGACGTAGCTGGGTGCCGCGGACAGACGCCGAACGGCGCCGCCGGTGTGCCTACACTCATAGAAAATAAAGTAGTTGAATTTTAAAGACGTGACGCAACGCGACGCTGCGCTTCTCGTCCGGTGTGCGACCGCCTGAAATGTTTTTTTTCACCTCCGTGCCCAAACGTCTTTGTTTGGGCTTCCGAAAGCGGATGATGTCAGGAAACAGTGGTTGCAATTTATTTTTTAACTCTGTCCCTGAGCATTATAACCCCAATTTGCTATTGTGTGCTGCACATTTTACTGAGGACAGCTTCCACAACA
>NW_015558695.1:1423953-1433080 GCF_001515605.1 Sinocyclocheilus anshuiensis | reverse complement strand
TGCGTATTTCAAAAGGCGGGCCTTCATTTGATACAGGAACTATTCAAGCCGTTCATGCCAGACTGAGGAGCGAGGTGTTGTAATAATGTAAAATATGTGAAAAATGTGTTTTTCGAACATCCTAGTATGAGAGCATGTTCTAGTGCACCCCCAAAACAAAATCAAGACTTTGTAAAAGAGCATAATAGGACCCCTTTAAGACTGGAAGGGGACCAAATATAAATGTTATTGGAATAATGAACCCAGTAATGATATTTCTGTCATTATTTGCTCATGTCGTTCCAAACCCAGGCTGTTATTTCAGTCTGTGGAATACAAATGGAGAAATTTTGGAGAATCTGTTTTGGGAAAACTATCCTGGTTGTGTTCCCATCGTTTTGACCCAGACAGGATTTTCTTTTTACCGAAAATGCTAGTTAATATTGGACTAAAATATTCTGACGTTGCTCACACAGGGTATAACACTTGGAGGATTTTTCCCAACTTCACTCTTGAAAATAAAGGTTATTTATTGGCATCAATGGTTCTATAAACAACCTTAAACATCCATGGAACCTTTCAAATGCATATAGGGTTCTTTATAGTCGAAAAATGTTCTTTAGATTTCTAAAATGTTCTTCAAAATGGTTCTTTTAGGAACTGTTCACTGAAATGGTTCTTCTATGGCATCACTGCAAAAAATACCCTTTTGGAACCTTTATTTTTAAGAGTGTTTGTTGCCAGACTACAAAAAATATAATACATTTCTTGCTACATAATTATATTGGATTAAATCTTCAATCTTAACTCGTTTTCTTTCAATTAGTACAAGTGTTGCATTTCTTCTTGGAACTCATTGATCGTAGACCTCATTTGATCTAAGCTCATGAACATCATGCATGCTGCCAAAATTATTCACAAATAATGTGTTTTACTCGAAAACTGAGGTGCATAAGCTCAGATCAATGAGGCCTACAAGCAAACCATTCCGTCCCAAAAAGAAATACGAATCCTGTTCGTATTACAAGTTGACAAAAAGATTTAATCCAATATTTGGATGTAAAATATAGCAATCATTTTTGACTGGGAACAGCAAATTACGTAAAGGATTTTCAGCACAGCAAGGTTAAGAATCGGTCATTGAAACATGATCAACCACTAATCGCACTTAATCTTGCATGCTTAGTTATGTCATAGGGTACCGATATAAAGGTGAGTTGAAGTTCACAAGGTCAATTTCTGAAGCCATTCAAAGTAAGCGGCTTTTATTTTGATGGGTGATGGATTTGAATGACGTAAGTTAAACAGAGTCAGTAGTTCAACTCTGTCACCACGCCATCAATATGGGCAGCTAAAATAGTATTGTCATCCACCATCATATTTAATGTAAGTAGTGTACTACGATGCTATAATCTTAATGCTTTTTAAAACTTTAGATTGAAAGATGTGAGTCATATTACATGACAGTGTTAGTCACAAGATCAGGAAGAAGGCATAAACAGAAATGAGCAGATTTGACATTTGACTAATGTATGACAGTTTGTCAGATGTCTTATGAAATAAATTAAGTGTTAAATCTCCTAACCCTTCCTCATTGTTGCCTCTGTGGCCCTACATTCCTCTGCTAAACTGCACAAATATCCTCCTCCTTTTTTACTCTCTAAATGGTCGTAATAAGAAGAATTGAGGGCTGTACAAACATAAGCCTGGAAAGCGGAATATTTTTATCTCGCTTTGTTGTAAAACCATATTTTTATTTGACCCCAGAGCAGTATCAAAATTATTTTTTTTTTTAGAGATATATTTTCTGAAGTGAATTTGAGTTAGGTCTAAATGCCTAACCCCTAAGTACGAGCTATAATAAACAGTGTTGCATGCCTTAGCAAACACCACTAGTTATTTTGAGATTTCCTGGGCTGTACAAAACATTAAGAAAGATCTGTTTTTTGTTTAGGGCGTGTAGGTAGACTATGCAGCTTAAATTAGGGTACTTTAGACATGTGTATGGTCCATTCAGTTCTCTTCAAATGAGCATTATTTGTTCAGCGCTCTTCTAAATGATTTTTAAACGATGCAGCTGTATATGACGATGACAGGAAGCTGGTCAAACTGGTCACTTGAGACACTGGTTTCACAGTGACCTCTCATTAACCCTGTTTTTCTGAAGCCCTTTTATTGATGCACCTGGAACTTCCCCACACCCATTCAAAGTAAGTCTTCTGTGGAAAAGACCCATCTCAGCCCCTTTTTTCCATTGTTAGAAGCAATGGTAAAACAAACTATAAAGTTACAACACCGATTAATCAGAGGTAACAGTGCATTCCACCACTGAGGCTTTTAATAGGGGGCAGGAAAGTTTGGAGTAACCTGTGTTGTCTGTGTGCATGTATGTGCAAGTATTTAGTATTAATAAAAGTAGAAATAAAAAGTAGTAATATATTTAGTTATAACTATTAATTATATTTGAAAAGACTCATCAAGAATCATTTAAATATTTTTTAAAAATTGTTTAAATTGTTACTTGTCACTTCTTTGTAATAATCTGTGATATTTCCTTTTTTTTTCAGTGTATTTATTTTTATTTCCATTTATTTTCTTTGTAAGCCAAATGAGAAAAGGGTATTTTGTGTCCTTTTGATAATTCAGCTTATAACCAAGAATACAAACCAAGAGCCGGCATCTGTTTATCCCAGTGATTTTGTTTTGCAACTGTCAACTAGGAAAATTGATTTTATAGTTACTGCAAGTTGTAAACTCCCTCGAGTGTGGTTACTAAAATGCTGTATAATAATCTCAAGAAAATGAAGTACAATTTGAATGTGTAATTTAGGCTGAAGGGCTCCCTCCCACTACCGTTTTATATATAGCTCTCTGAATGAGCTCAATCTTTCTAAACTAGCATATGCTGAGTGACTCGTATTCCCCTATATACGTTGGCCAGAGTTTTGTTTCCATGTCACCACAGTCTGGTTTTGATTTGTTTTTGGTTGCCATGGTTATGCTGGTTAAAATTCCGTTGGGTTTTCCCCCTAAATTAAAAACGGAGGTTGCCAAGATGGTTGGCTGCATGCTGTTTCCCACATTATACTCTGAATCTTAAACGCACATGGGAAAATCTAACGGCCATCTTGAGGTCTTTCATCAACAATTTTTTTCTTACCTTACTCCTTTTTTTCTTAAATACTTTTTGGAGATTTCGAGCTGCCCAGACCTGGTACTTATCATAAGTATCAGGTATTTGCTTCAGACCAAACTCACAAAAATGCAAGGATGGCCAAGAACATTTCTGCATTTCATAATTGTTTATAATTAATTTTTTGTTCTGAGACACTAACAAATGACATTTCAAACCATTTTGACAATTAAACAGATAAAGTATAAGCAAATATACCATTGGGTATCATCACATAGCTGTACTTAGCATCTTTAAGAATAGTTTAAACATTGCTATATCGTCAAAGTCTGCTTTGGAGGAAGAATGGGGTAATGCCCACCCGATTACACAAAAGCAAGCGTATGTTCAGGAAGGGGGAGTGTGGCTCAGGTTTTATGAAAGCCGCACCTGTGTGGGATATCTGGAGGTAATCTCCTGTCCGAGGAGAGCAGACATGAGGAATGGGAGTTATGTGGGATTCAAAGGATCATATCACTCTCTCTCTCTTTATTGTTTCTGCTATGAACTCTTTCCCTATCCTGCTGTTGTTTCCTTCTTTTGACAGGAGCCTCTTCTAGGTACAAGTACGTGTGAAGGAAAGTCAAATATGAGAGACTGGCGAAACTTTAAGCGACAGGCTGTGCGAGCTGAGTTATATCTCATAACCGGTCTTGTGAAATCAAATCTTTAATTAGTGATGCTTGCTAAAGGTAATAAAATAGTAAGAATAGTACTATAGTAAGAAACCAGCTTGCAACCACCCAAAATCCCTAAGCAATCAAATGAATGTATTAGCAACAATATAGCAATATGTTTGAACAACATTACCAATAAGCAACCAGAAAGTAAGGACAGCACAACAAACTAGCAACTAGTTTTGCATGGCCAAGCACCACTGTTTCTATAAAAATGTAAACTATCCAGTCTCTAATAGCTAATTTATGCAGTGACCACTTTGAAAATCTAAGGGGGTGTAATGGAAATAGAAAATACCCATACAAGGTCATTAACGTGCATTCCAAGCGCCCTGTGAAGCATAAAAAACAAATATTGATGTGCAGTAGTGAGTCATTGTTCAGAAGGAATGCAGGACCGTCCCAGAATTATGGGAAAACGGAGGATGTCCAATTCAAATGACTAATGCAAAAGGGGAAAAAATGCAAATTCATGAGACTTTTTGGTACCAAGATTTTAACACACTCAAGGATACATCTATATAATTACTGTGCTTGTTCAATTGCTGTTTTGCTGAAATACAGTGGCAACAAAAGCATTTTGTGTAACTGTCTGGACAGAATACAAATGAGTTTGAGTGGGCAGCACAAAGTGGGATTCTTGTCATAGCATGTGACCTTAGCAAAGTCTTTTTCTTTCTTCTATTTAATAAGGCATTGAAAAGAAGGACATCAGTGCATTCAAGTACAAAGAATTACTTCAGACTGTGCATGTAAATAAGCTGAATATTTTTAGAACTCTAGATTTTGATTCAAAGGCTTAAACAGCTTTTTTAATACTCTACTAATGCAAATTTGAAGAAACTCTTGTATACTTTATAACTCCACAGAAACTTCATCTAGGTCATTTTGGCCTGTGCGGATCATTTTGTAGTCCAGCTCCACTTTTCCATCCACAAATGTCTGCGTTGACATCGTCATCTGCAAACCAACCGCCTTTTCCTCTGAATAGACTTCTCCAGCCGTGACGAAGGAGGATTTGAGTGGAAACAGTGCTTCACAGTTAGCCGCAAATTCCCGCTTTTACAGGCCCACAGTGGAACATTCTATACTTAGTCCCTGTTCACTGCCACTTGGTCTTTTCGTTTTCAAATCAGTTCATGGGGTTCGCCTCCATATATCTGTATAAAACTGATACTAACATGTCCAAAAAAGTTGTAAATATGTGGATATTTAACTTAAAAATAAGAAAACATGGCATGAAGCCTGGGTTACCAGTACCACACATATTGGTAATACCACCCTGTTAACTAAAAAAATACTTAAAAAAAAAATATAGATAGTCTGTGAAAATGGTAGATTAAGATGCCAATGGATAAGCCTTCAGGCCTTGTTTTCTGTTTCTTCTAAATCGCTCCCCAAGAAATCTGACCCATCATGCCTTGAAGGCAAAATGCTGATAGGTTCCAAGAATGAATATTGTTTAGTTTGACAACTTTCAATTTCTCACTTTTAGACAGATTTCCAGGAAAGATTACCTGTCAAGTGTTCGCTCGAAAAAAAGATAAGGGTAATCACTCATTTCTTTTAACACCTTACTAGAAAAAAAAATCAGCCACAAAAAGTAGACCTGTCAGGACAAGGGAGCTTAGTTTACTTAGTTTAGTTTAGGTTGATTGTTAGTTGTTAGTTTGAAGTACAAAATAAGACCTTAATTTTGTTTTCATTTTGCTCTTTCATTATGAATGACTGTTGGAATGTTTTAGTCAGACACCACTTACTGTTTTCTTTTATTGTGATGACATGTTGAAAATGCTTATTAGATCCTAAGGGTCCAGTTTGTCATAACATGACAATGAAACTTTGACATTGCTGAAACAACAAAGTTCGAGTAGAGATACACTGTATGGGTTGAATTAAGAGAGCGGTGCTTTCCAACAACGTGTTCATATTCTGATTCAAAGAAAATACTACTAAGTTTTAATTTTAATATTTTATTCAAAATATTTATAGTGGTTTTGAGATATTGGCTTGTGCTGTTGTCTTTCATGAACAGTAATGATCTCATGTTTGTTTATATCACTTTTTGATAGTACTCGAGCTGGAGGACAATTTTTCCATCCACTAGTGTCTGGGTGACAGTCTGTAATGTTGTACTGATGGATTCTTTCTCTAATCTGTAAAATATTTTTTTAACATCAAGATCAAGTTTTCTAAAGAACAAACAGGCATATTCAAAATGTATGATACAAAAAGTATAAAGCTCACTCTTGTTCTTCTCCATCCAGAAGTCTCCTGTAGGTGGCTATCTCAGCTTCAAGCTCCATCTTGATGTTGAACAGGGCCTGATACTCCAGTGTCTGACTTTGAATGTCGGCACGCAGCTGTTTAAGCTCAGATTCTCTCAGCAAAATGATGCCATTGTATTGCTCCACCTGCATCCCATATCGCAACTTTGTTTCATTAAGGGCTTCTTCCATAGATGCTCTCTGTAAGAAAAGTCCAAAATAAATAAATAAATGCTAATGAGAAATGTTCAAAAGTGGAGCGCTGCATCAAGGTGTCCGGGCAGAATCTCTTACATTTCCAACTAGAGCCTGCAGCTCTGTTTCCAAAAGCTGCATCTGCCTGCGGCTCACGCTGACTTGTGTTTTGGCTTCTTTCAATGCTTCCACATTCTCGGTCACTTAAACCTGTACAACGATGATCTGTGCAAAAAAAAAAGAAAGAAATTTAATTCTCTGTTGTCTTTAGAGCATAAATAATGTGTAAAATTTGCAAAGAGAAATTATGCCCCACTTTTGATTCATGCCAAGTTTTCAGTTCCTCCTGGTTCTTTAGGACGATCTTTTCATAATTGGCTCTCATCTCCTCCATGATCTTTGCCAGGTTCTGTCCCTTGGGAGCATCAACATCCACCTGCACTCCTGACCGGTTGATTTGACTATATAGTTCTGGCACTTCTTAAAAATTGTGAGATTTTAGGTTCCACAGGGTTATATCTTGGGTACTCTCCTGTTTGTGAACTACTGCACTCTGATCTATTGTAATTTAATATCCTTTTTATGTGTAGTATAATCAAATGCATTTACCAGCTGATGTTGTTTCTTTAACTCGATAAGCTCCATTTTCAATCCTTCAACATCATTTTCCAGATGCAGTCGTGCAACACTGGTGTCATCCAGCATCTTTCTCAATGCATTTATGTCTGCTTCAACATACTGTCTTAGCTGTAGCTCATTTTCTTACCTATAGACACATTACATTAATGGGAATTATTGTTTCTTAATATTACTAGTCAGTGGAATGTTGCATTAAGGGGGTCGGGGGGTGGTGTTCTCAGTTTTGTCACTGGACAAAACTTGACCCAAGATGAATCGCTAATATGTTTGGTTAATTTTCCTGGAAAAGAAAGACTCTATATTTTAAATGTATATATCTGCAGCAAGTTTATATTGTCCAGCTTGCACATGTGCATATAGTTATTTACACATAGATGGGCTCAAAGTTAATGGACATGGAATAAATCCCACAAAACATACATTGATTTCATTGAGTCTTTAAAACCAACTTACTTGATCCTGTAGTCATCGGCAGCCAACTTGGCATTGTCAATTTGAAGACTCACATTTGCATTGCTCATTGCCATCTTCAAGATCTAAATGGACATAACCAAAATAGGTACAATAAAGTCTATTGTTAGTTCATTATCTAAGGGCACTATAAAGAAGCCGCTTCTCAATAATTAATTACATTCCTTACTCAAGGGCACGTTCAAAGTCCAGTTTTTGAGTCATCCTTACTTTGAACTGAACCTGCAACCTGTGCATTACACCCAATTCACACTATAGTAATGTGCAAGCATTAATGTCTAATTAAAATTAAAGCAAAATCATAATTTAAGGGTAGCAGGTGCTACACATCTATGAAAAATTTTTGTGGATGTCATTGGACAATAATTTAGTACACAGGACAAAATTGTTAGAAACTAGTATTCCAATGGACAGAAAATACCTCTTTGCGTAATTTATCAAGGGTGGCTTGCTAGTGACTGTAGTCCTTAGTGTCTGGACCTTTTTTCTCCAGAACCTGGTGGATTTTCACCTCCAGCTCACTGTTGGCCTTCTCCAAGCTCCTAAATTTCTCCAGGTAGGAAGCAAGACGTTCATTCAGGATTTGCATGGTAACCTTTTCATTTCCAGCATTTCCAACAGTCCCCATTTGTACAGTGGTAGATCCAAATATGTCCTTAGACTAGGAACCCCTATTCCCTGCACTTCTCCAAGAGTAAAATGTGGGCCTTAGCATGTTGAGATCCTCTGAGGACATTCTATATATTCTTTTGTTCTGAATGCTGAAGTTTTGCATTTTGCTCAATTTTCTGCAGAGAAGAGATCTTTAATGAAACGGAGATCAGATGCAACTGCTGGTTCTGAGAGGTATGAGATTTTTATGGTTTTGCAGTTAACAAGTAGTAGACACATTTCTATTATCTTTAGACTCTGGACTTCCACCCTACCCACTGCTTAGTGTTATGATAGTATTAACTGGGTAATGAATTTGATTATGTAGGACACAAAAGAAGATATTTAGAAAATTGCAAAGTGTTTGTTTGTTTATTTTGTCCACAAAATGAAAGTCAGTTCAATCTGAGGTTCCACAGGGTTATATTTTGGGATCCCTCAAATTTTTAGCTATAGGGAACTTTGGACTAAACGGAGCTATTTTGGACATTCATTGTGTGGACAAACACATCGGAAACATTCTTTAAAGTATCTTCTTTTGTGTTCTGCAGAAGGAAGAAATTCACACATATTTGGGACAACATGAGGTAAGTAAATTATGACAATTTTCATTTTTGGGTGAACTATACCCTACTCACCTGACCTCACTTGGTACTTTTTGAGCAATATGTTTTTTAGAATCCATTTCAATTTGGGAAGATCTTATTTCAGATAAGTCCTAACATGGACAACCTATATAAAATTGTTATGTTCATACAACATCGTACAGGAGCTCCTTGACTGCTGTCTGCCAGAACAAATTACCAAAGTCAAGCCTCTTTTTTCTGTTCTCACGATATCTATGAATGACTCTCACAAATCACAGTGGCTGAAATAAATATCAAAGATGCCGACTTTCACAGCAAAAGGTCTTATCACAACTTATATTATTTAATAGTCAGTTATAAAATGTGGTTGTCTTCCTTTCTTGTCTTTTGTGAAGACCCAAGCAGCATTTAGTTCAGTAGAATTTCTTATCTAATGTTCACATAACCACCAATTACATTTTATTAACACAAACACACACACACACACAC
>NW_015558695.1:1400301-1423416 GCF_001515605.1 Sinocyclocheilus anshuiensis | reverse complement strand
TATATACTATATATATATATATATATATATATATATATATATATATAAATATCAGGTTTATTTATGCAGCTTAAGTACTTTCACCTCAGTACTGTTTTTCGCCCCTAAAAATTGGTGCCACGAATGATGGCACTTGACACCCAAAACTACCTTTGATCAGACAGATGGAATTGTCATATAACTTTAATGAAGGAAAAACAATGCAAAGATTTGATAAAAGTGTCTTTTATCTGAAAGGACAAGACATGATGACAACAACACAACATAAAAACAAAATGGGACAATTGATGATCATAAACAATCATTGTCATTAAAAAATATATGTAATAAAGCTTCAATAGTGTTCTTTGACCTTCAGTTTTTTTTTTTTGGTCGTAGTCATTAAAATGTTAATTTTTTTTGTTACAATTTTTAAGTTAGTGTTGAAATGTGCTAGTTAAATCTCATTGCATATATGCTCTGAGACATACATTAAGGCACTTTGGACTAAATAAATATCTAATGTGTTAAGTCCAGCATGTCTTTAGATCATTTTATCATTGGCCCATGAGGTTTTTCTGATGTGTTGTGGCGGTTGATCTGAAATTTGATGTTCAAAGCTTCCTCTCCTTGGTTTCTGTGCTTGAAGACACCACCTTCCCATCCACCAGCGTCTGTGTGACCGTCATCACTTTTACCTTCTTTTGCTCTTCAAGAGCATCCTGGAGCCTGCATGAGAAAACATACCTGTTATCCACCATACAAAACAAATACTCTAGCAAACCTAGCCACTAAGTTTTAAAACCACATTACATGTCTACACAAATGGTGAACTGCTGTGAAAAATCTAGATATGCTTTAGAAAAAAAACTTACTTGAAGTCTCCGCCGTCCAGAAGTCTCCTGTAGGTGGCAATTTCTGCCTCCAGTTTCATCTTGATGTTCAGCAGAGCCTCGTACTCCTGCGTCTGTTGCTGGATGTTGTTGCGCAATTGTGTGAGCTCAGCCTCCAGTTGCAGGAGGATGGCGTTGAGACTCTCGATCTCCATGTTGTAGCGCATTTCTGTGTCCCGCAGAGTGGCCTCCAGTGATCCTTTCTGAAAAATGAAACCAAGAGAACCCAAAAGTTTGAGCAAACTTCACTGAGCCAAAATCAAGATGGGATACTTGAAATAATACAGCTAATTTAATAAAAGGATTAGAAAGACCTGATGGAAAATGGCAATGGCTACACGAAAATGAACTCACCATGTTCTTCTGTGACTCCAGCTCGATCTCCAATGTCTGAATTTGTCTGCGAAGTTCGTTGACTTCTGTACGTGCACCCTGGAGGGCCTCTGTGTTCTGTGTGACTTGTACCTGAATCTCTGTGATCTGGAGAGAGCATAAAATTTCACATTAGCCCCAAAATAGTGGTATTGACGTGCCACATTAACAAGACTCGATTTCAAGACAATGATTGTCTTTTGGAATATACCTGAGATTCGTGCCAGGCCTTCAGCTCCTCCTGGTTCTTCAGGGCCATCTTCTCATACTTGGCTCTAATCTCCTCCATGATCTGGGCCAGATCCTGTCCTTTAGGAGCATCAACATCCACCTGCACTCCTGACTGGGAGATCTGGTTACGAAGCTCCATTACCTCCTGTTGGGTGGAGAGACCATAAAATAAGTCTTAAAGCAACATCCATAATGGATTATGAGGTAGACAAATGTTTCCAGATGTGCTAATGTCCAAATGTGCCAGATGTGCACTCACATTTTCATGGTTCTTCTTAAGGAAGATGAGCTCTTCCTTGAGGGCCTCAATCTCGCTTTCAAGGTTCATGCGGTTCATGTTGGTGTCATCAATGACCTTTCTCAGGCCGGCAATGTCAGCCTCCACACCCTGGCGGATGGACAGCTCGGATTCATACCTGCAGGCACAACAAAGGTCAATGGGTCGCTCTTCTGGGAAACCAGGAAAGTTCCCATGAGGTCAAAATTTTTGTTTTAATTCACAGTTTTGTTACTCACTTGACTCTGAAGTCATCAGCTGCCAGACGGGCATTATCAATCTGGAGCACTAGACGGGCATTGTTTGCGGTGGCATCAAAGATCTATAACCAAAACAGAAATCACTTGATTGAAACCACCATTGAACAATATAATGTGCAATTATGATACATAAAACCTCACCTAACTTTAACTGTTTTACAAATGTGTGTGATCTATAATGTGTAAATCACATGGTCACTCTGTACCAAGCTGCAGTACCATCTTCTGCTCTAATGTCTTAGTTTGCATAGATAAGAGGTACTGGAGAACAAAGTTCATTTTACAGTTTATTAGATAATCATTAACCAACAGCCATGTTGAAAAAGCAGCTGGTGTCTGTTTGACGGTTGTAAATTAAGCTGTATAGCGGGAAGAACAGGGGTTGAGCTGGATTTCCTGTTTTTTTCTTTTATCCTAATGTGCTTTGTTCTGTAAATGCTTTCCATGTTTGAAAGCCAGCATATCCTGGCATCATGGAAAAGGGTGGCGATGTATAATAGTTTAACACTAGTTAACGCAACATATTTTCCATATGCTAATGGGTGTTGGCTATGTATCTGCACTAACAATTGTCAATTTTTAAATAAATAAGTTATATTTTATTATATATATTTTATAATTTACTGAGCTTTTAAACTGTAAATGTCTTTTCAGTGCCAGATGTCATCTATCTTTTCATCAGGCTAATCTCATGACTAATCCTATTTGCTTTTGTGACTGTAAGAAACCCTGATGAATAGGACTTTAATTCTTTTAATTGAATCTACCTGTCACTTTACTGCATAGTCAATGATGAATAAAAAATCAATAATTCTGATAACACGGTCTAGTTATCAGTGACATATTAGCTTTAAAGTTCAGCTTCAAGATACAGTTGGTGTGAAACTGACTCTAATCAGTATTTTATCTGCTTTATAAACTTCTTTTCAAGAAAATGTAGAATAGCACTATACAAGTATATGATTGAAGCTAGAATTATCTCTGCCAAAGTCTCACAGCTGGTCGCATTTTGCACTGTCTGAACTCTCTCGACTTTTCCATTTCCTTAATTATGACACAGACAGACGCTAAAACATCTCAGATCCCAGAGTTTCCATCCACAGGGAATAAACAAGCATCTGGATGTGTAACAGGACAAGAATAAATACAGGATGGAAATGCTTATTCACCGGAATACCGGCTGTAAGCAGAAGTTACGACTGCCGTCCCGCAGAGACTGAGCCTCCCTCCCCCATGCCTTCCGCCTGTTTTAGTTTCACCCATGGTTCATTTTTGGGTTCTCTGTCTATCAGTGCTGGCCATCAGTAAACTCTCATTCAGCTCGTTAAGCTTTAAATGACAAAGAAATCTCTCTGTTTTGTTCGTTTGTGTCCTGAAACCCAATAAATGTCCGCTAGACTGTTAATAACCACAAAGCAGCACAATTAGACTGTCACATTAAGTTCTTTATAGATGCTGTAAATTTTCTCTACTCTTCTCCCATTCAAACTTATTCAAACTCACCTTCTTGCGCAGATCGTCAACGATGGGCTGGAAGCGGCTGTAGTCGTGGACATCAGGACCTCTCTTCTCCAGGGCCTCGCGGATCTTCAGCTCCAGCTTGCTGTTGGCCTGCTCCAGGGTCCTCACTTTCTCCAGGTAGGAGGCCAGACGGTCATTCAAGTTCTGCATGGCCATCTTCTCATTGCCCACGATCTCACCTGTGGCTCCAGTGGCACTCACTTGGATGGAGCTGGACATTGAGGGAAGTCCAACTCCACTGCGGACACCTGAGTAGGAGGCAGAGGAGATTCGGGTTCCTTGACCTCCGGCGCCGCCGTAGATGCTTGCAGCCCGGTAAGTCGGCACGTTGGTGGTACGCTTGATGGACATCTGGGACACCGGCACCTGGGAGGTGGAGGAACGCACACTGTAGCTTGTTCTCAAACTCATGGTCGCTGAAGTGAATGAACAGATGAGTGATTGAAGGCCTGGAGAGAGGTAGAGCTCAGTAACACAGCCAGAAGAGTGCACAGGGCATGAGGGACACTCACAGGCTTTATGAACAAACTGCTCCTAGAAGTCCCGCCCCCAAAAGCCCCTCCCTTCAGCCAATCACATTCCTCCATGTCTAGAGTGTGGTTCTGTGACTGGATTCCTTTAAGAAGTTTGTTATTACAAGTGGCTCCGTTTTTCCTCTCTGAAATTAGACAAAAATGTTCTTGACATCTGGATTTAGAGTTTAGAAAATAGAGTTTTTTTAGAGTCTTATTATTAGCATTTTAAGATGTAATATGAGCATGAAACATATATGATAAAGATCTGCTAAACTTAAAAGAACAACTTAACATTACAAACTTAACATTACAACATTGCAACTGTTAACATTACAATAAGGTTTTATACATCAGCATTAAGAAATCCTATAGTTAACATAAAATAACAATGAACAATACTTTAAAGCTTTTATGAATTTAGGTTAATGGTAATTTATAAATATACTACATTTTTTGCTTTAAGTTGTATACATGAATATTACTTAATGTATTATGAAATAACCTAAATTAACAATGAACAATAGTTTATTTTTAAATTAACATTCACCTACAGTAGATTAATAAATGCTGCAAAAATGTGCAAATTGTTAGTCTGTGATACCTAATACATTAACTAATGTTGACAGTGTTACCACTTAGTCACACAACTTCTGTTTAGAAGTAAATTTTATTTTCCTATTAGAAAAAAATATATAATGTAGTATGAAATTTGCTGGTGCTATTGAGTAACTCTTCCAGAGAATCCAAACTTGTTAGACACTCGTATTGAGAAATCATTCTATTTTGCAATTTGTCGACTCATTTTTTTTTTTACTGTAAATGAAGAAAGCGTTTCGTGTTGCAGTTGGCTATCTTTCTTATCTTTCTCATCTTTTTCACTTAACCATTGCACTGGAAAAACTCACAAAAACGAACAGAGAAAATAGGACTAGCCTATCACGATTTTCTAGTTGTGATATCCGATCACCGAAAGGATTTTCCTGACTGCCACGCCTGCAAAAGGATGTGTGAACAAAGGAACAATTAGTCTAGCTCCTGAGTACACACATGTACAGACAAAGAAATGAGCTAATCACTGAAACCTATCTGGATCCCCCTGTAGTTTTAAAACCATTCACACATTGGATTAGATCCATACCTGTTTGAAATAAGCTTCACAAAGATGAGTTTCAGAAGAGAAAACCGATACTGTGCCCACATTCCCAAAAGATTTCCTTTGGGCTTGTAGGTTGTATTTTAGTTTATTTAGACAGAAAAAAATTGCAAACTTTGGAAATACACAAGAGATTTAAACTGCTCAAAAATATGTCAGAGTGGTATAAAGGCTTTTATGTGTGTTTTTAAACACAGAACTAACTGACCTTTTGTTTTTTTTTAAAGCATTTTCCAGTAAATTCATTCTGTGGAAACTTTAGGATCTCACAAACAGCCCTAAAACTGTCCCAGGCCAGTCTGAATAAAGCAAGGCTAGATTGTGAGAGTGTTTGGCTGTGTATGTGTTCTGTGGCGATGCTCTCTTATCCATTGTGTCGGAATGTGTTTGTTTGAGGCTGGAAGGGCACAGGAGGAATTTGATGTGAAAGAATGCAGATCAATGTTGTTGAGCCCATTTCACTGAGCCCAGGCTCTCAGTTTGCTGTTGTCTTTTTATTTGTACAGAAAATGATTCTTTTTGCTGTCTCAGTTTTTAAAGAGGCTATAAACTCCATCAGGAATGAAGTAGTACTATTTTATGAAGTTATTTAGTTTTTTTAATTTAATTTTTTCTGAATACTTACATTTAGACTCTTCATATTGTACTCTAATGGAATTATTTATAATTTTAACCATAATGTAGCAACTTAAAAAAACATTTAACAACATTTTACCATAAGGTCTCATTAGTTAATGATAATTCATGCATCAACTTACATTAACTAACAATAAGTAATACATTTGTTAAAGTATTTATTAATCTTTAGTTTTAAAAATACAACGGTTCATTGTTAGTTCATGATAGCTATGGTCCAATAATTAATATTAACATATATACAACTTTTGATTTCAACAATGTATTGGTGAATGTAGAAATTAACATCTTATAAGAATAATAAATGCTTTAGAAGCATATTTCATTGTTAGTTCTAATATAGTTAACTGTTCTGAACAAATGGAACCTTATTGTAAAATGTTACCAATATTTAATAACGTACAACCATTAAATGAATTTAAATAATTTTATATTGCATTTTTGCTCTCTTTCCTAATCAGGGTGTGTGTGTGAGCATTCTAAAAGCTTTTAATCATTTTTCCTAATCATAATGTAATCAGTGCTGTGGGTTGCCAGATCCCCCATGCTCCACCCTTGTGGAAGATTGTGAGATTATTGCTTTTAAGTTATGATGGAGGCATGACAAAACAAGTGGGTGGTCCCTTCATAACTCGTCTGGGATTTATTTAAGGTGTGTCCTCCCAAAAAAAGAATATTTGCAAAAACAAACATGCATGCACTCTCTCTCTCTCAGTTCAAAATTTTGAAAGACAAAGAAAATATTGCCCACAACATGAAGGATAAGTGATCTGTTTGCGCATTACGACTCTCATGGGAATTATAAGGGAATAAAGTTTAAATGCCAGTCACATTGCATAATTTAATATGGGCGGGGAGGGGGAGGGGTCACCTGAGCACTGATAAAACTGAGTCATTTTGCTATCAGGTGAAAGTATGAATGTCATATATGGGCATGTTTGAAATGTGCTCATGACATTGTGTGTTTGTACATCCGTTGACATAGCACCCGTGAGTAAATACAGGGATTACTATTAAGTTACATAACTCGACAAAGCAAACTTAAGTCAAATAAAAACTGATGTCATTTCGTTATGTGCCGCATTGTATGTCGTACTAAGTATAGTTTAAGAAAGTGCCTTTTCAACATTGAGCACGCGGATCTGGCCTATTTATTGGTCTATTGGTTGACTTTGATGCTGTCAGATATAGTCTGTTGAGTTATCATCATCTGAATGATCTTGGAGTTTGTTTGATTGAACTGTCTTGCATTCATAATGGCATTTTGAATGAAAGAACTTGTTTATCTAATCCTTTCAATCACAACACAAAGGATAGACAGTAACTGCTGCTTCTCCCAATCCCTTGACAACTCATCCAGAATCACAAAACCAACACAACTTTATTTGTTGTACACTAAAAAATAATGCTTCAACTGATCAAAAACTGACAGTAAATACATTTATAATGTTACAAAAGTTTCTGTTTCAAGTCAATACTGTTCTTTTGAACTCTTGATTCATCAAAGATTCCTGAAAAATGTATCACAGTTTCCACAAAAATATTAAGCGGCACAACTGTTTTCATCGATAATAATAAAAAATGTTTCTTAAGCAGCAAATCAGAATATTAGAATGATTTCTGAAGGATCATGTGATGAAAATTCAGCTTTGCATCACAGGAACAAATTACATTTCAGATAGCAGGTTGGTGGGACTGAGTGTCATGCATGGATCGTATAAAAATGCGTTTGAACTAATGAATCAGTCATTTTGGTCCAGAAGTTTATCATCAAAATTAGTTGCTCAAATAAAGACTTTTGTAGTTGTTTATAAAATTTGTAAGATGTTTTCTCAGCCTCCAGCTCCAAAATTATATGAAAGACCTTGCAGTGGTCAGATTAAAGAAAGCTGGTTGTTATCCAGAGTAAAGGAGTTGCATGTTCAGCACATAGTGTTTGGTTTGATGACATCATGGTGGAGGTTTAGACTAGATTCATAAGTCATGATGGTCAGAAGACAGTTCAGTCCTCAAAGCATCTGCATGTGAAATACACTGGGCTCAGCGCCGGTTTTCATGCATTTCTGATGCCAGCAGTGCATAAAAAAACTGTTTATGACAGCCACAGTCAAAACCGTTTATGAGCAATATGTTCCATCATCCAGGCTGGTTGTTTGAAAAAACATGATCATTCTAACATGAAATCAGATAATTTTTTCCTGTCTAGGCAGATGATTTGCGCAGTGCACACAGTGGGTGTGGCGCTTTCCAAATAATTTTTTTCCAGTACCTTATCAGCATAGTCAAAAAACTGTTTGCCTGTAACATTGACAGTCATGAAGTGTCACACAGTGAGTCAGGCTGAATCCGGTAGGTGTGGCATGTCTTAAATATTTTTTATCTTATTTTATTTTTTATTATTTTTTTATTTTATTTTAACCAACTTTCCTCTATGATTCTAATGGCGGTAAGTATGACATGCAGTTTGGCGTCACTAGAGCTGGACACCTGATCTGGCTTTATTTCGTACACATTCAGGCGTGGACAAAAAATCACAAGATGCACGGAATGTTCCAGATGTGACGGCACCTGATAAAACACATGGCAGGTGTCTGACACATTCCTCAGATCTGAGACAGCACAGCAGAACAGACAGCAGTCAGTCAGAGATGGGGGATGCAGACAGATCAAAAGAAGCGGGGGTGGTGGGAAAGGTGGAGTAAGAAGGGTGGGGGCACTTACTGGATGTCTGATAGTGTGACTAAGATGCATTGATTCCTGCACAGTACATTCCTCCAACTCTTTGTTCTGCTTCTCAGTAGGATGAGAGAGTGAGGGGAAATGCTTTGTGTGTGGCTCAGTCATCCTGTGTCTCATATAAAATCCTTTTGCACTCTGAGCACGTTAGATAACGTGCAAAAATGCATGCACATCCCCATTTGCACACATAAAAATGTACTGATGATCTGTTTGTATGTACAATAAATAGTTTAGTTCTGTGTATGTGTGTGTGTACAAACCCTATTAAACCCCCCATCCAAAGGTGCAGCCACATTAGTAAACGGACATTTTCAGGGAAATTTCATAAACAAAAAGGGTCTGTTGTCATTTCTCAATAGTGTAGATGAAACACAACTCATAACTCGTGCTTTTGAAGCAGGCACCTTTCTGTTGGTGAAACTTGAACTTACTGTGAAATCTGCATGAGGAAATCTTTCGCCCCCTTTACAGGTTGCATGGATTCCTACTGAAATGACTGGATTATACTGTGAAAATTCTCTGAAAATTGGTAAATGTGACCGCACCTTAAGGGTTCATTCACATAGAATGTGTTCTTGCGTAAAAAGCAAGGTCTAGAGATGAGTTTTTAAGCATTGAACTTTTTAACTTTTTTTTTTTTTTGACGATTAGATTACATAAAAACAATGAAAAAAAGCAAAAACCAAAAATGATAACTATAACAAAAACCAGAACTATAATATATAACACTTTTAATAATCATTCTAATTTTAGGACAATAGTCCACAGCACAGCTATAAAAATAACAGCACAGAGGAACGATATTTTTAGAATCACTTTCAGAATTTTTTTTTTTCTCTCAAGTATTAAAATATTAACAGCTAATCAGAATACATCCGACTTTAAAGACCTTGAGCATTTAAACTGACAGACAGCAAAACTGTAGTGTGCGCTTAAAATAAATAGAACATTATTGTGCACTAGTAGTTTCCTATGTGATTATCATTTATGGTGACAATAACACCAAAAGCTGTGGCTTTTCTACAGCTGTTGCTTTGCATTTTCTCTCAGTGTTTATTGTTATACAGTTGCCAGGGTGTTCTAGGTTGTTGTTTACTGGCTAAAGTCCAAAGATCCCAATCCAAAGTCTTTATGATATTCCCGTCCATCAGATTTCCCCTTCAGTGTAAGTCTGTAGGGGTTTTTCACCACTTTTATCATCTACCAAGTGGAAAGCATACATCCACTAACTTAGCAAATGTCTGCATGCAGCACTTTACATGCAGAAGTTTAATACGGCAATTTGTTCAAAGTGCAAATTCAGGCATGGAAAATCACACAGCAATTAGTGTGAAGAATTCCCCCTCTTACGTAAAACAAGCTCCAAGAATACATTCCCAAGGCGACAGGAAACAACTTTCCCCTTCATACTGCTTTTTTTTTTTTTTTTACCACGCCACCCCAGCAGCTCTTGGCGAGTTCTTGCGAATTTTACACACCACATTTCACAACGGTGTCGGCCCTACAGCTGCACGTCTTCTGGAACAGCAGCGCAGAGGCGCCGGCTCATTTACAATGTCCAGCGTATTGAGACCGAGCTTTTACAATAGACCGAACAGATGAAGGGAGGTGCGAAACACTCACTGAATGAAAAGAACCACTGTGTTCTTCTCAAAGGCCCACAGCAGCTCACTCACGCTCAGTAGCTCTTAAATTAGGGAAGACGGGAAGACTATGTGTGTGTGGAGGCATGGAAAGACGTGTTGACTTATGAGTGGGAGAATATTTTCAGCCTTTGTGTTGAATGATGAATTAGAAGCACACTAGGAAGGACTTTTCGTGCACGGCTGTAACATTTAGGCGAACAGTGGCATCTTCACCATGTCTGGATTCTTCCCTTTTTATAAGGTCATAAAAATCCTGTCAGATGATTCAGTGTTGCATTCATCTGGCTGGGACCCCACAGTCTTATTAGCCAGCATTCTTGGAGAGACCACCGCATAATGATGTTTCACAGCAGCAGGGCATGGGAGACTCCTTTTTTATTTTGCTGGAATGATTCATCGTTTGGTTCCAGACAGTGACAACAGACACACATTGTGCTGCTTTCGCCACTTCTGAAATGTTCCTGCTACATTTTATGTAGCACACAAATTTTTACACTGCCACAATGCTACAGTGTTCTGGTTAGTTGCCAGGGTATTGCAGTATGGTTGCAAATATGTTCTAATGGGTTTTAAGCACATTGCAGTGCAGTTACTATGGTGTAGTTTACTAGCAAACGAGCCCACACACAAGCGTCTAATATAGGCTACTTATCGCTAGATACTGCTTATGTCCTTCACTTGTTATTAGTAAAGTTTTTTTTTTTTTTTTTACCTCAGGTGAAAATCTTGAATTGCATATAAAAATATTAAAGTTGCATGATTTGAGATATTACTCAGTCCTGTTTGTAGGGCAATTTAAGGTTAGGTTTATTATTACATACCTGTATTTACATAGCTTATTATTATATGATATCTTACATTTTTATAATTATTAAAATCGAAATATTAATATTATAATCAATCATAATAAATATTAAAATCATTAGAGTTCAAGATCTGTTCAAATATGGGGAAAAATCCAATAATAATAATAATAAAGAAGTAAAAATGTTGTATGCTTTTGTCAATTTCATTAGTTTTTCATATTTCTGCTTAGCTTTATTTTTATTTTAGTTTTAGTTTTAATAATTTTAGTACTTCAGTTTAAACCTATTTTATTTCAGATAGTTACGAAGACAACATTTTTGTTTAAGTTTTTCATCAAATATTAATTTTTAATTTTATTTCAGCTTCATTTTAATTAATGAAAATGGTCGGTAACACTTTAAAATAAGGTTTTATTTGTTAATATTAGTTAAAAACAACTAATAATGAACAATATGCCTGCAGTATTTACCAATATATGTTAATTTCAGCACATAAAACATTTTTAAAATCAAAAGTTATATCTGGTGCTATTAGTCAATGGCTTGTAAACTAATATGAACAAACAATTAACAAGTGTATTTTTCATAAACAAACATTAACAACAATTAATAAATATTGTATTATTATTATTGTATAATTATATATTGCCCATTATTAGTTCATGCTAGGTTATGCAATTACTAATGAAGAACTTATTGCTACATGCTATTTTTAATAGCTAAGTAATTGTCTCACAATAATTTTAGATTTTAAACTGTATCCTTGAAACATCGAAAAGCTTTGACATTTAAAAAAAAAAAAAAAAAAAAACATACCTTTTTTTTTTTTTTTTTTTTTTTTTTTTTCACCTCAGGTGAAAATCTTGAATTGCATATAAAAATATTAAAGTTGCATGATTTGAGATATTACTCAGTCCTGTTTGTAGGGCAATTTAAGGTTAGGTTTATTATTACATACCTGTATTTACATAGCTTATTATTATATGATATCTTACATTTTTATAATTATTAAAATCGAAATATTAATATTATAATCAATCATAATAAATATTAAAATCATTAGAGTTCAAGATCTGTTCAAATATGGGGAAAAATCCAATAATAATAATAATAAAGAAGTAAAAATGTTGTATGCTTTTGTCAATTTCATTAGTTTTTCATATTTCTGCTTAGCTTTATTTTTATTTTAGTTTTAGTTTTAATAATTTTAGTACTTCAGTTTAAACCTATTTTATTTCAGATAGTTACGAAGACAACATTTTTGTTTAAGTTTTTCATCAAATATTAATTTTTAATTTTATTTCAGCTTCATTTTAATTAATGAAAATGGTCGGTAACACTTTAAAATAAGGTTTTATTTGTTAATATTAGTTAAAAACAACTAATAATGAACAATATGCCTGCAGTATTTACCAATATATGTTAATTTCAGCACATAAAACATTTTTAAAATCAAAAGTTATATCTGGTGCTATTAGTCAATGGCTTGTAAACTAATATGAACAAACAATTAACAAGTGTATTTTTCATAAACAAACATTAACAACAATTAATAAATATTGTATTATTATTATTGTATAATTATATATTGCCCATTATTAGTTCATGCTAGGTTATGCAATTACTAATGAAGAACTTATTGCTACATGCTATTTTTAATAGCTAAGTAATTGTCTCACAATAATTTTAGATTTTAAACTGTTGTCCTTGAAACATCGAAAACAATGCCCAGCCTCGAATGCTCTCTCAAAAACAGATAGAGAAGCAACATGGAGACCATTAGAAACCAGCCATTATAGGAGGACTTGGCTTTGATCTGGCAACCCCCATGACCTCTCTCCTCTGCCTCCATTGCTCATGGCTCTTTCTCTGGTCAGAGAAATACCTCATGTGTTTGTGGAGAGTGGCACAGTAGTATGAAAGTGGACAGACAGTGTGAAGACCATGTATCAGCAGCGTATGTCTTGTCGGGAATGAGCTGAAAATTGCACATGACTCACAGTAGAGCACTTTAGATCAATGTGTGTTTGGCTGAGGATGTAGTATTAGGCTCCAGGCTGTAGTAGTTGTATTGTATTTCTTCATTCACTCTCAATCACTGTCTTATTATTAAAGCTAGAAGGCCAAGGTTTCATTCTGCCCCTGTGTGTGCTTGTTGACTTTTCCATAAATACAGGAAGATAGGGGGTAACCTCTGAAATTGGGTTCCTGTTAATGTTTTTGTCCTGCTCTACAGGAAGTTCCACCTCAGCAAAAGACAATCCAGACTGAGTCTTCAGGGCTCTGGGGTCAGTGATAGGGAGGGGCGATGCCATTTCTTTCCCTTTTGATCGGATACAAAAATCTATCAATGCCAGTTTTGCGTATAATAATGCTTACAAGGAAAGCATACGAGATAAAATTAGTAATTATAACATTTAAAAGTTGATATTTATTTATTTAAGTTAGATAAATATTTATCGACAACTGAACTTAAAGGGCTAGTTCACCCAAAAATGAAAAATTCTGTCATTAATTACTCACCCTCATGTCGTGCCAAACCCGTAAGACCTTCGTTCATCTTCAGAACACAAATTAAGATATTGATAAAATTTTAGAGCTTTCTGACCCTGCATAGACAGCAACGCAACTACCACGTTCAAGGCCCAGAAAGGTGGTAAAGACATTGTTAAAATAAAACAAATTGCATTTGGCCTCAATGCTCACTCTTTAATGGGAAAAGAGTGTGTACTTGGAGATGATGTGAACACCCTGTTTAATTTTTTTTATTACAGTGTGAGTCAGAAGGAAAATCCTGCTAGTCCAGTTAATAACATTTGATTTGAATTGTAGGAAAGGTAGTAAGGACATCATTAAAATAGTCCATGTGACATCAGTGGTTCAACCGTAATTTTATGAAGCTACGAGAATACTTTTTGTGCGCAAAGAAATCAAAAATAATGACTTTATTCAACAAT
Source organism: Sinocyclocheilus anshuiensis (assembly GCF_001515605.1). Taxonomy (NCBI): domain Eukaryota; kingdom Metazoa; phylum Chordata; class Actinopteri; order Cypriniformes; family Cyprinidae; genus Sinocyclocheilus; species Sinocyclocheilus anshuiensis. The sequence goes on along the minus strand of NW_015558695.1, from coordinate 1,409,431 downwards.
TTCTTCTCTTCTGTCAGTCTTAGACAATCTTAGCATTCACGACAGTACCATGACACATGTGTGTGCAATTCTTTGCACTCAAAAAGTATTCTCGTAGCTTCATAACATCAAGGTTGAACCACTGATATCACATGGACTATTTTAAAGATGCCCTTACTATCTTTCTGGGCCTTGAATGTGTCAGTTGCATTACTGTCTATGCAGGGTCAGAAAGCTCTCGGGTTTCATCAAAAATATCATAATTTGTGTTCTCAAATTAATAACAGAATTTTCATTTTTGGGGGAACTATCCCTTTAAAGCTTCATCAAACACACACAAAAACATCAGCCTACTGTATGTCACTTAATTTACCTTGTTTGTTATTTAGTGAAATGAAATGCATAAATACTTATTCTGTTAGCAAGATCACGGTTTGTTGCACTTTTTAGCATTTATGAGGAGTGAAGGTGTCCCTGTGTTATATGGTTTGCTCTCAAAGTACTTTTTTTCTTACTTGAAAGCTGATTAATTTTTATGTTCAATAATTAAAAATAAATAAATAAAAAATACATGTTAATGAATGGAATTTACAATAAATGAGAAAACAGTAAAGTAAAGTAAAAATAAAATAAAATAATAAATGTACTAGTATTAAAACACTTAGAATCTATATACGAGGATGGATTCGTCCACCCAGAGTGGATGGGCACTTTGTGGTCTTAATATTGGAACACATTACAATGCATGAAGACACTTCTAAAAAGTACACCTCTGTCTCTTTAGCATTCCTTTTGGAGCACATGGGCGTATTTTACATTCACTGCACGTTTCATCATTCATCCAAGTGGTTTCACAGAGGAGATCCTCAGGAATTTGACCTCATGACACCACAAAGACTGTTGTGCCGAATGAGTCAACACCCTGACATGTGAGTCGTGATCGCTACGATGGGGTGAAACTGCAAGGTTAACAGAAATCTCTACTGTTCTACAACTGATTAAGCTGTTTAGATGAGCTAACAGACACAAAGCTCCAAATGTGATTCCACAGGGTCTTTAACATCATCTGTGTGTGAGACCCTGCTGATTCAAATGATTTTCAAGCTTGATTGTCCACTTTGGCATCAACAAAATTAAAACATGAGAATGTTTTTGTGTAAATCCAGCCGTTGTTATTTCAAACATGTTTGTTCAGGTTTTGTTACCAGTGTTTTGTTAGGTTGTTTGAGGAGGTGAGTGTTCAGTCTGCATCAGTAGTGATCAAAGACACAACCAAGACTTCCAGACTTGCTCTCTCAGCAGCGGTGACCCCTGACCTGGGAGAGGCAGTTCCTGACAAGCAACAGGGCTGGATTGTGTTAGGATAGAGAACCCAAAGCCTCCCGCTCATTCTCTCAAATCCCACCCACTGTTTTATGCCACTTTACTTGCCCGTGGAATGTGCCTGAATGTGCGCAATAATATGATAGAATAGATAACAGCGGAGGCTCATGGGTAGGGATTCTTATCCAAGCTTATGCTAAAACTAACAGGCTTTAAACCGCACTCCTGCCTGTACACCCCTTCTGGGTCTATTTCCCTATCTTGTTCACATTTGGTCGGTCCCGCTGTGTGCGTTTATTTGAGTATTTCATTTTTCTGTTGACAGAAGGATGTTGGAACATGAGGTTCTTCTTACATGACTTGGCAGTGGCATGAGAGAAAATATAAAACAGGAGTATTCAATTAAAGCTCCTAGAGGGTCCAGTCTCTAATGTTCTTCCCAACACAGGTCCAAACAATCAAACGTCCAAATAAACTATGGCTAAGCAAAATATGTTTTAGGAAAATTTACTGTAAAGTTGGCAGCCATAACACTATACTCCTAAATATAAACGTTATTTATTGCCATCTATGGTTCCATGAAGAACTTTTTAACATCTATGGAATCGTTCCATCACATACAATATTTTTTTTATATATAGTGGAAAAAGTTTCTGTTAAATAATTTAGAATTTAGAATGTTCTTTTAGAACTGTTCAATGAAAGGTTTTTTGGGGAATGTCTTTATTTTTAAGAGTGCATTTAAAAGTGAGAAATAATAAAAATAGTCAAAATAATAAAATTAATATAAAAATTATTATTGCATTAATTATATTATAATTATTATTTTAAGAGTGCATGAAAAAGTGAGAATTAATAAATCCTAAAAATAGTCAAAATGTCAAAAGTGTTTTTTTTTTTTTTTATTTTATAAAATGAATAAAAAAAATATTATTATATTATGTTAATTATATAATAATATATAATATTGTGCTTTATATAATAATAATATAATATAACAAAATTTCTTCCCTATCTTCCCATGATACCATTTACTTTACTTTACTTTACTTTACTTTACTTTACTTTAATTTACTTTACTTTTATCTTATTTTTTTTATTTTATTTTTTTCACGCCCCTTCATTTAAGAAAAAAATATATTTTGGCATATCTTCTTTATGAATCTGTTTAGTCTTCTATTTAGTCTTGCTGATCCATTCTTTTGTTGAGCGATGTTGCCACTGTTTTGCATGCAGTATATTTTCTCTAAACAGTGAAAGTCGTTACTGACTGTAATTTAATCAAGTTGTTCTGTGTTACTATGCACAGTTGGTGCTTGAGAGCCCTCATTCTTGTTTTATGTCTCTAAACGACAGTTTAATTATTGTCTCTCCCATTCCAAGGAATGGAAATAAACCAGTGAATGAACATTTTATTACAATTGCCAAAGGATCCTTGTCACACTTCATCCAAGTAAAACAAAATCCAGAGTATGCTTTTGGCAATGCTCAATCAGTCAGTGACCCAGAGATCACAAGAGCGTTCTGGGAATGGCAGACTATAGTGCTCACAACGAGAAACCATTTCAGTTGAACTGCTTCATTTGCAAACACAATGAGTCACTACTTGAAATTCTCACAGTGACCTCCAAAACAACCCTCCAAAATCACCAATGTCAGCTCCTGTGCCTGTGCAGGACAACCCCCCTTGATTTGTTTAATTTTACCGGCTGGTTGAGCAGTATTTGATTGGTCTGCAGACATTATGAACAGGTGATGATTGGTGGATAAAACAAAAACAGGGTCATTAGCTGCTCTGTCTTTCACTCTAGCTTGAACTGTGATCCTCAATCACTCCACTATATGACTAATATCTTCCCGTCGTTGATTACACAGTAGTATTTTGGAGACTTTTAACCCTACAAAATTAGATAAATGTTAGGGGTTCAGTCCAATTACATTTGTCAAATAAGTTAACTTTACATTTATACATTTATCTTGGGACTGCATTAATCACTTTTGTTGCATTAAAAGTGTTATTTTATGCATTTTGAGAAAGATGAGAACTTGTTGAGAGGTGTTTTGTGGGGATTTTGACGATTTTTTTTTTGTTCTTTTTCTGATTTTATGGGGTTACCATTGTGCTAAAAATGGACAGTTCTGCTTTATTTACATTTATGTAACAAAAAAGGGCCACACTTTATTTTAAGGTCCAATTCTTGCAATTAACAAGCCGTTAACTACCACTTTTGCCTCAATAAACTCCTAATTTCCTGCTTATTAATAGTTAGTAAGGTAGTTGTTAGGTTTAGGTATTGGATAGGATTAGGGATGTAGAATATGGTAATGCAGAATATGTACTTTATAAGCACTAATAAACAGCCAAAATGTTAATAATAGGCATGCTAATAAGCAACTAGTTAATAGTGAGAATTGCTCCCTATACTAAAATGTTACCCAAAAAAGTAACATTTTGCATGCTAGTAGTTAACTTGGAAGAGATTTCTTTGACAAGTTTCATTTTAACTTAGTCAATTCCATCTCCACTACACAGATTATATGAGTTTACATGCTAATGTTATGTTATGTGGGAAAACCACTGCTCACAACTGAGTCAAGTTAAACTAAATAATTATTTTTCTGAGTGTATGTGCTGCTGCTTTAAAGAAGCTAGAATGAAAATTGATATGAAGAACCTTTAACAAGAACTGCTTTAAGGCCCGTTCACACCAAGAATGATAACTATAAAGATAACGATAAAGATATAGTTCTAAAAATCGTTCTCAATATTAAAGAATAGCAGAGTCCACACCACAACTACAACGATAAAGACAAAGAGAAACGATATCGTTGGAATCACTTTCAAACCGATTTTTCTCCTTCTGATGAACGATAAAAAATTGACAGCCAATCAGAATCCATCCTGCTGTAACGAGCTTGAGAATTTAAAGCGGCAGAGGAGCGTGCGCTTTGAATAAACAGATGATATCGTTCGCTGGTGTGGACGCTAATATCGTTATCTTTATAGTTATCGTTCTTGGTGTGAACGGGGCTTTAGGCTTCAAAGAACCACATATTCAAATCATAAACCCAACAGAGCAAAATATGGCTCTTGGACAGGGTTCCAGCACATTTTTAAAATGTCGCAACTTGGTTTTATCAAACTTAGATCACAAAAAGTCTTAAATATCTTAAACAGTATGACAAAGGTCTTAACATCTTAACATCTTAAGAGGTCTTAAATTTAGGGGAAAAATCATAATACAGCCTATGATTATTACAAATAAAAAGGCAGTGATTGAACTAAATGCGAACGCCCGACATTCTAAGTCAAAACGCATCACTGTTGCATGTTCTACAGGCTTTCATTTTCAGAGCAGTTTGCAATCAGTGATTACTGCGCATTTATGCCAAGTGGTTGTTAATGATCTACTTGAAATGAATTACAGTTGGACAGTGTTTACTTTTTAGGGTTTTTATTGTAATATGCTGTAGACAGTTGTAAGAGTGCATATTTGATCTCCTTTGTAAACGTAAACACTTGTAGCTTCTCTCTGGGCCGCCCTGTCACAGGAAGGAAAGACGAACATTATTTAACACAATTCAATATATAGATTTGACTAATATCAGAAAAAAATCAATTTCATGCCTTGTTTTAAACACATTATATCAGCAAAATCCAATATTGGTAGACCTCTGATCAGTATGTATTGATATATTAGAACATAAACCAATACTCAAACCAATGTTTTGATGTTTTGATTGTTTGTATACCTTTATCTAAGTAATATATTTGTGCATTCACGTACACATGCATTATTACTGTAAATAATCATGTGATTGCCCTCTGATGGCAATTAATTGCACTTCCCATTTAGTACAGTAGAGGGCAGAAGTACAGTTTGCAGGTGAGCTACAGGTAATTGCAACAGGTTTGGCATCTTCTTGTACTTTTTTCATACTCTTCACTTCTCCTTCACCTCTGCCTTTCTTTTGTCCACAGTATCACAGTAAGATAATTTTCGACATGGTGACGCCTCATTGTTGTCACATCAGTACGGACCGAAGATGAGTGAAATCAAGCCTCCCATATCACATGCCCCCTGCATACCTAACAAACCATGTGTGGTTTCCAAAACAACTGGGGAAAGTTAGGGAGGGGACAGCGGGAAAGGCAATCCTCCATGCTGGCCCGAACGCTCCAGACAGCTGTTATCGGAACAATGCACACTCACTGCGGAGGAAATAACAGAGTCCTGCTGCCACAACCCACTTCCATCTGCATTCCTTTTTCTCTCCCTCCTTTTCTCTGTCTTTTTTTCCCATCCTGGCCTTAAAACAAACAAGCAAATTGCGATTGAAATGTCTCTTCCCGCTTATCGGATTTTTGCTCTCATGCACTTGAGGTCTTTCACACATTGCTGCACTTTTTCTCTCTGTCTTGTGTAACCCAATCTCTCCCCTTCCCATTTCTCCCCCAGTCTCCAGCGGGGGATTCAAGGACGCCAACATATTTTGTAAAATCTCCCCCTCGACCTGTGTCACTACCCCTCTTTGGCCCGACAATATTATCTTCTCTGACTCACAGATGCCTCGCGTAAACAGAACAAAGCTAATTCGCAAATGGTTCCCAAGTCACGCGACATAATCAAATGCTCCGTCATGTGTGCTCTGCTTGGATCCCACGGGAGTAAAACTAGAGTAAATACTATCAGCATTAGAGACCTGGGCCAGGAATAGTGTTTCATTAACACTGTCTGTCCGGTCGTCATTAGAGCAGAGGCGCAGCTGTCTGAATTGTGGTTTTGGCATGGCATGAATAGAAATGAGGCTTGAATTGAGCTGTTATCACTGGATGAAGTTCACAGGTGTCAGTAAAAGGTGTGGTGCAACAGCATGGATCCAAGCACATTCAGCTTTATTAATAATGCAGGTCCATTAATAATGACAGATGTATAAGGGTAAACAATGTGCCAGACATTTAGAGTGGGGGTAGTTTAATCAGTGTATTTGTAGCCTGTAGTTTTTGTTTTGTTTTGTTTTTTTAATTAAATTTGTAAAAAACATTTGCCAAATGCATAAATGTACTCATGGGTGTATCACATTAGAAACTTTTTTTTTTTAATGTTTTTGAAAGAAGTCATTTATACTCACAAAGACTGCATTTATTGGATAAAAAGTACAGTAAAATCAGCAATATTGTGAAATATTATTACAATTTAAAACAATTGATTTCTATTTGAATATATTTTTAAAATGTCATTTATTCCTGTGATAGCAAAGCTGAATTTTGTGTCACATGAGCCTTCAGAAATCATTCTAATATACTGATTCTTATTATCAGTATTGAAAACAGTTGTGTTGCTTGATATTTTTGTGGAACTCGTGATACTTTTTTAAAAATTAAAAAATGAATAAAATGAATAAACTTTAATGAATAAAAGTAAAAACAAATTACAATGAATAGGAAAGCATTTATTTGAAATAGAAATAATTTGTCACAATGTCTTGTACTATCACAACTGTCAAATACACAATATTGGTTAAATGGGATTATTGGATTATATAGTGGAGATAATTACTGGTTACTAGGTGCCAGAATATTTTCATGATGATCTTTCATCAGGGGGTTGGCAAGATTTTAGGTGACAAATCAGAAAAGAAAAGGCTTATTATGCAATCCCTAAAAAAGCAAAAAATAATAATAATTATGGAACATATACAATCTGGATTTGGCAACCCAATGATTATCTACTCAACACTCCTTGACTATGACTAATACTTACCATCCAAAGCACACTAATTTTAACCATTTCCATATGTTAGAATGTATATAAGTTGAGGGTTTCCATCTCCTCTCTTTTCCAAACACAGATGGCATTACTGTATAATCAAGCACAGTGGTTTGCACTGATGGGCCACAACCCAAAAATGGACTGTATATTTGTTCTGATCAAGAAAAAAATTAAACTGCAGATAAGTATTTAATCATGCATAGTTCGGATAACAAAAATAAGCTCATTAACTTTTTTAAAGGGTGGAGAAGATGCTTAACATATCTTTTGTTTTTGACGTCAAAGGCCTTGTGGCCAACTGGTATTTGGCACAAACTCAATAGGTCACTCAGTAAAAGTTAGTCAAATTAAGCAGATGCCAACAAGGACATTGCGTGACATGCTCTCATCCTCGAAAAAGAATGTAGGAGACTACATTAAAGAGATAGCTCATCCAAAAATTACAATTCTGCCATGTATTACTCTCATGTCATTACAAAACCTTAAATATGCAAAACATATAAGATATTTTGAAGAATGTTGGTAACCATTGACTTTCATTGTATGGACAAAAAATACAATGGAAATCAATAGGACCCAAAACAGTTTGAGGTCACACTTTAGTTTGGGGATCAATTCTACGGTGGCCCAGTAGTGCACAACACAACAAAATCTCCAAAACACAACGAAATCTCCACAACACAACAAATTCTCAAAAACACAATAAAATCTCAAAAACACAACAAAATCGCCACAACGCAATGCATAGGATTAATTTTATTGCGTTGTGCTAATTTTATTGAGTTGTGGCTTGTTTCCATTGTGCTGCGACTTGTTTCAATTGTGTTGTGGCTTTTTTCCGTTGTGTTGTGACTTGTTTCCGTTGTGTTGTACTAATTTCGTTGTATTGTGACTTGTTTCCGTTGTGTTGTGCTAATTTCGTTGTGTTGCAACTTGTTTCCATTGTGTTGCGACTTGTTTCAGTTGTTTTTGTGTTGTGCTAATTTTGTTGTGTTGTGGTTTGTTTCAATTGTATCCATTTTTTGTGCTAATTTCTTTGTGTTGTGCTAATTTTGTTGTGTTGCTACTTGTTTCCGTTGTGTTGCAACTTATTTCCATTGTGTTGTGACTTGTTTACATTGCGTTGTGCTAATTTCGTTGAGTTGCTGCTTGTTTCCGTTGTGTTGCGACTTGTTTCCGTTGTGTTGCGACTTGTTTCCGTTGTGTTGCGACTTGTTTCCGTTGTGTTGCGACTTGTTTCCGTTGTGTTGCGACTTGTTTCCGTTGTGTTGCGACTTGTTTCCGTTGTGTTGCGACTTGTTTCCGTTGTGTTGCGACTTGTTTCCGTTGTGTTGCGACTTGTTTCCGTTGTGTTGCGACTTGTTTCCGTTGTGTTGTGCTAATTTCGTTGAGTTGCTGCTTGTTTCCGCTGTGTTGCGACTTGTTTCCGTTGTGTTGCGAATTATTTCTGTTGTGCTGTGACTTGTTTCTGTTATTTTGTGCTAATTCCGTTGTGTTGTGGCTTGTTTCCGTTGTGTTGTGCTAATTTCGTTGAGTTGCAACTTGTTTCCGTTGTGTTGTGCTAATTTCATTGAGTTGCTGCTTGTTTCCGTTGTGTTGCGACTTGTTTCTGTTATTTTGTGCTAATTCCGTTGTGTTGTGGCTTGTTTCAGTTGTGTTGTGCTAATTTCATTGTGTTGCAGCTTGTTTCCGTTGTATTGTGGCCTGTTTCCGTTGTGTTGTGCTAATTTCGTTGAGTTGCTGCTTGTTTCCGTTGTGTTGTGACTTGTTTCAATTGTGTTGTGGCTTTTTTCCGTTGTGTTGTGACTTGTTTCCGTTGTGTTGTGCTAATTTCGTTGAGTTGCTGCTTGTTTCCATTGTGTTGCGACTTGTTTCCGTTGTGTTGTGCTAATTTCGTTGAGTTGCTGCTTGTTTCCATTGTGTTGCGACTTGTTTCCGTTGTGTTGTGCTAATTTCGTTGAGTTGCTGCTTGTTTCCGTTGTGTTGCGACTTGTTTCCGTTGTGTTGTGCTAATTTTGTTGTGTTGTGGCTTGTTTTCTTTTTGTTTTTGCTTT
>NW_015558695.1:1394666-1395571 GCF_001515605.1 Sinocyclocheilus anshuiensis | reverse complement strand
TTGTGGCTTGTTTCCGTTGTGTTGTGCTAATTTCGTTGAGTTGTGGCTTGTTTCCCTTGTGTCCATTGTGTTGTGCTTATTTCGTTGTGTTGTGCTAATTTTGTTGTGTTGTGGTTTGTTTCAATTGTATCCATTTTTTGTGCTAATTTCTTTGTGTTGTGCTAATTTTGTTGTGTTGCTACTTGTTTCCGTTGTGTTGCAACTTATTTCCATTGTGTTGTGACTTGTTTACATTGCGTTGTGCTAATTTCGTTGTGTTGCGACTTGTTTCCATTGTGTTGTGCTAATTTCGTTGAGTTGCAACTTGTTTCCGTTGTGTTGTGCTAATTTCGTTGAGTTGCTGCTTGTTTCCGTTGTGTTGCAACTTGTTTCCATTGTGTTGCGACTTGTTTCTGTTGTGCTGCGACTTGTTTCTGTTATTTTGTGCTAATTCCGTTGTGTTGTGGCTTGTTTCCGTTGTGTTGTGACTTGTTTCAGTTGTGTTGTGCTAATTTCATTGTGTTGCAGCTTGTTTCCGTTGTATTGTGGCCTGTTTCCGTTGTGTTGTGCTAATTTCGTTGAGTTGTGGCTTGTTTCCCTTGTGTCCATTGTGTTGTGCTAATTTCGTTGTGTTGTGCTAATTTTGTTGTGTTGCGACTTGTTTCCATTGTGTTGTGCTAATTTCGTTGTGTTGTGCTAATTTTGTTGTGTTGTGGTTTGTTTCCATTGTATCCATTTTTTGTGCTAATTTCTTTGTGTTGTGCTAATTTTGTTGTGTTGTGACTTGTTTCCGTTGTGTTGCGCTAATTTCATTGTGTTGCAGCTTGTTTTCAGTGTATTGCGGCTTGTTCATTGTGTTGTGGCTTTTTTTCCTTTTGTTGTGCTTAAACCAGCCTAAGCTTTTTTTTTTAGCAGGGGTGTGGGGG
>NW_015558695.1:1392482-1394615 GCF_001515605.1 Sinocyclocheilus anshuiensis | reverse complement strand
TGTCCATTGTGTTGTGCTAATTTCGTTGTGTTGTGGCTTGTTTCCGTTTTGTTGTGCTAATTTCGTTGTGCTGCGACTTGTTTCCATTGTGTTGCGGCTTGTTTCCATTGTGTTGTGGCTTTTTTCCATTGTGTTGCAGCTTGTTTCCAATGTGTTGTGCTAATTTCATTGTGTTGGGCTAATTTTGTTGTGTTGTGGCTTGTTTCCATTGTGTCCATTGTGTTGTGCTAATTTCGTTGTGTTGGGCTAATTTTGTTGTGTTGTGGCTTGTTTCCATTGTGTTGTGCTAATTTTAAAATTTAAATTTTTTTTAATTTTAATGAGATTTTGTAGTGTTGTGCATTACTGGGCCACCTTAAATTGTCATTATTAACTAACTATTAACTATGACTTTTGCCTCAATAAACTCATAATTTGTTGCGTATTACATTTTTTTTAAGTATGGTCATGCATGATAATGCATTAATATGTGTTTTATATGTACTAACAAACCAGCCAATGTTTAAGTAATATGAATGCTAATAAGCAACTAGGTAATAGTGAGAATTGGTCCCTACACTAAAATGTTACCCTGTTTGATTACCAACATTCTTCAAAATATCTTCTTTCATGTTTCACAGAAGAAAGAAAGTCATACAGGTTTGTAACAACATGAAGGTGAGTAAATGACCGAATTTTCATTTTTGGGTGAACTATCTCTTTAAATATGGTCCCCACTGGATGTCTGGTGTAAAATCTAGGTCCTAAAGCAGAACTGGTAAAACCACATATCAAGCATATTAATTTTCAGACCTCAGTTCCTGTGGTGAAATCAAAGCCAAAAGCTTCTCTTTCTCTCTCTCTCAAAAAAAAAAAAAGAAAGAAAGAAAGAAAAGTTGTTTAAACTCATTTTGAGGTGTGCCGTATATTTTCCAGCACCCATGATTCCTATCAAATCCCTTCATTTTCTTCTAGATTTACCCAATTGCTTCCCACACAAACCCTCCCTCTTTCCTCCTCCACTCCTCCACTCTTTTGCCCTGTCCAGAGCATTCCAATCCTCTGCCATCATACCTGCTGCCATTTCACACGCTTCCCCAACTGACCAATCATGCGCAGACCTGCTCACAAAGACCTTTGCTGTTACGGGACAGCTCTACTGCAGAGGAGGGGGATGAAAAAACAAGTCGTTGGCAACGTTCAAAACAGGAGGAAAATATTAACACAAGAAAACAGGGGAAAAGGGGCAGAGTTTTCGGAGTCCCGGGTTTTTTCGTAAAGTTGGCTCTGGGCCAATCTTTCCACTTGTGTAAGAGTCTGTAGCCAAAAAAAAACATGCAACTTTCATAATGAGCCCACACCCTACTCAATTCCCCTCATGATAAGACAAACAGATAGATGACTCGTGCCAGAGGAACCGCGAAATGGACACCATGGTTACCAAAATTAAGGAAACACCAAAAAAAAGGGGAACTCAGTCCAACATCTGCTGGTTACCAATCATGCAAATGCTGTCTCCAAATCTGTCATTTCCTCCTGAGTCTGAGACAAAAGGCTCGTTTTTGTTCACTATAATCAGAGCTGGTGACTCACGCAGACCACTAAAAAGTTTGGTTGATTTTAAGCTACTGCAGTTCACATTTAAAGGAGAAGCACATACCAAGTTTTAAAGGGGACATATCATGAAAATCAGACATTTCCAGGTTTTAAGTGCTATAATCAGGTCCCCGGTGCATCTACGAACCAAGGAAACGTGAAAAAGATTAACCCAGTAACTTTGTTTTGGGAAGCCTTTTTCTGCAAGCGTCTGAAAAAACGAGCGCGTCAGATTTCACTCCCTTGGTGACGTGGCAAAGGGATCTCATTATAATATTACCGCCCCTTAATCTGTAAATTTCCACCCACAGCACCGTCATTTTGATTTCGCAAGCAACAACGGTGTACCAGCTCTAATGCCATGGTGAAAGTTTGAGCAAAGCTTGCTAACTGTTCTGTCTTTGGCTGCACAGATGAGCACAGAACACTATTTACAGTCCCAGCCTCAGAGGAGACAAGAGAGCAGTGGATTTATTGATTTATTTAATGTATATTGCTGCTGCCACACAGATCTAAAATAAACATTCGATTTATTTCCCAGCTGTTTACCTTCACAGA
>NW_015558695.1:1368906-1392297 GCF_001515605.1 Sinocyclocheilus anshuiensis | reverse complement strand
AAAGGGCGGGGAGCAGCAGCTCATTTGCATTTAAAGAGACAGGCACGAAAAACAGCGTGTTTCTGCTTCAACTCAAAATAGGCATGTTCAAAATGATATAATAAATTATCTGTGGAGTATTTTGAGTTGAAACTTCACAGACACATTCTGGGGGCACCAGAGACTTATGTTACATATTGTAAAAAGGGGCATAATATGTCTCCTTTAAACTGGAGTTGTACTTTTGATGAAGAAAATGTGAGTGCTGCATACCCATGTAGAGCGCTGTCTGTGGTTACCAGGGCTTTGCTATGCCATTGGCGTTCAGAGTGTTCTTTCTGCATGTTGCTATGCAGTTGCTAGGTGTTGCTAACTAAGCACATTAGGTGTTCTGTGTAAGCTAAGATATTCAGACGGTTTTTCTGAACATTGCTGTATTGCTTAGGTGTTCAGGGTGTTTTTTTCACGTTGCTATGCAGTTGCTAGGTATTCTGATGTCTTAGGTAGGCATTCATGTTTGTGCTAGGTATTCATAACAATGTTTCCGTTATGTTGAGTGTTGTTTCTGTATGTTTTTCACTTTGCTATGCAGTTGCTATGGTGTTCCGAGTAGTTTGTCATGTTGCTATGCAATTGCTAAGATATTCAGAGTGTTTTTTCTGTATGTTGCTATACAGTTGCTATGGTGTTCTGAGTAGTTCTTCATGTTTCTATGCAGTTGCTAAGATATTCAGTGTTATTTTCTGTATGTTGCTACAGTATGCAGTTGCTATGGTGTTCCGAGTAGTTTTTCATGTTGCTATGCAGTTGCCAAGATATTCAGAATGTTTTTCTGCATGTTGCTAGTTGCTAATGTTTTCGGAGATGTTGTTTCATGTTTCTGTGTAGTTGCTAAGGTGTTCCAAACAGTTTGTCATATTACTATGCAGTTGCTAAGGTATTCTGAGATGCATTACTATGTAGTTGTTAAGGAGTTTTTAAGGTGTTTTTGGCATTGTTATGCAGTTGCTAGGTGTTCAGATCTGTTTTTCATGTTGCTATGCAGTTGCTAAGATATTTAGAGTGTTTTTTGTGTATGTTGCTATGCAGTCGCTGAGGTATTTATAGTGTTTTTCTGTGTGTTGCTATGCAATTGCTAAGATAGAGTGTTTTTTCTCTATGTTGCTATACAATTCCTGAGGTATTTAGAGTGTTTTTTCTGTATGCTGCTATGCAGTTGCTAAGATATTTAGAGTGTTTATTTATATAAGTTGCTATGCAGATGCTAATGTATTCTGATGAGATGTTTCATTTTACTATGCAATTGCTAAGGTGTTCAGGGTATTTTACCGTTGCTATGCAGTTGCTATGGTGTTCTGAGTAGTTTTTCATGTTGCTATGCAGTTGCCAAGATATTCAGAGTGTTTTTCTGCATGTTGCTAGTTGCTAATGTTTTCGGAGATGTTGTTTCATGTTGCTGTGTAGTTGCTAAGGTGTTCCGAACAGTTTGTCATATTACTATGCAGTTGCTAAGGTATATTCTGAAACATTTTTCATGTTGCTATGCAGTTGCTAAGATAATCAGAGTGGTTTTTTTTCTGTATGTTGCTATGCAGGTATTCTGAGTGTTTTTTTCACATATCGTTAAGCAGTTTCTCAGTACTTCTGAGTGGTTTATTGCACAGTTTACTGGTTTATTTAAAAGTGATGCAACACTTCTCCTACATACACAGCCTGATTTGAGGTTTCATTCATGTTCACAGCACAAACACTGCAAGATGGGTTCTTTGCAGGATCATTCACATTTTAACAATGCTAAAGAATGCGTTGCTTAACTGATTTTGTTGACTAACCTCTTGACCTCAATCCTTCCTGTTCATAAAGAAGAAAGCAACTATGTTCTGTATTCGCTATGAGGATTACATTCCCCAAAGAGAACATTTAATTGAAGCAAGATCAGCAGATACAAATGTGATAGGCTGTGCGGAAACCACATGCGTGTGCACTTCAGTACAGCCTGACTCACTCCCAACCACAAGCTACTAATCTACACCAGAAATGTCATAAAATCCTCCAGCTATAGCTCGCTGAGTCTCTCTGAGGTCTTTGCTATCTTACAATTACTACATTAGTGATGTATTAGATTGTGTGAGAAATGACCCCAAGCATTCCTTTGTTTTTGCCATGTGCACAGTTATACTAAATGACTATACATAACCTTAGGAAATGTTGTGGCTGTTAATCATGTAAGACGTCAATGGAGCCGCAGAGACAATGAGAGGAAACAACGAGTGTTTGTATTTCTTTTTAAAGGTGAGCTTTAAATTCTTTAGATGTTTCACTAATGGTTTTTAGGAGGGATAAAACACTGAGCCAAACTGCTTTTCAATGCATATCAGTCGACGTCCAACCAGACAAACCATTCTGCTACAACTCAGTCAACACTCGTGCATTAAAACTGTGCCAACACGCAGGCAGACAGTTGAGCGCTCACACAGATACACATGACTTTTGTCTTGTGAGTTGTGTATACAGACCTCACACTGTTACGGATGTGTGCTTTCAGAGCTGCCTGGCACACACATACACCGACAAACACTCTCCGCCCACTATAACTAGATCATATTACAGAGTGAATATGTTAAGTAAAACATGGCTGCAAAACCACACTTGCTCACGTTTGGCCAGGCAAAGTGATAAAGGTTTCAATAACACTTTTACAGGCTGCATGTCTGTGCTAATCTAAGCAACATATTAGCAAATATTATAAATCAGTTGACTGAGTAAATCTGTTAACTTAATCTTAAATCATATGGGTGTGTGCTGGGCTGGAATTCTATAGGTTCAAACCCTACATTGAAAAAAAAAAAAGTAAAAATTATTTTCTTCATCAGCATTTTTATCCTTTTTTCTCTAATAAATAATAAATAAAGCAAATCTATTAAATCTATTATATATTATTATCACTTGTATTAAATAATTATATTATATTATATTATATTATATTATATAGTTTATTTTTCTTGACATTGGAAATTTCCTTTGTCTTGTAAGCATAAATGTAATTAAAATTTATTAGATGTATGCTTACACACACACACACATAAAAAATGCATTAAATGAAAATGTGTTCGGATGCATTACTGCAAAAAATAATTTATTTCTGCATATGAAAGTGACTTAGATCGGAAATTAAAAATATCAGTTTTAATATGATTTTTGCTTTTCACACTTTCATACAAAATCTGTATCACATGTGACCTGTATTGTATGTGAGGGTACAAATCTAATTTGGGCCACAATCAGCTGAGGTGTGAACTAAGCTTTGTAAGCATCTACTAAATTTCTTAAGCCTAAAATAACAAAAAATATGGTCTTTTTTTGGCCATGAATCATATATGCACGCAAAGACTGCACTAAGCAGATTTGTAATATATATTCAAGCCTTAAATGTTTAAAACATGCACACACAGTCATCCACTAAAGTATTATTAATTATTAATTAAGTATTATTAGATTCATTACTGCAATTACAAACAATTGTACCTGATCAGTCCAATCTAGATAAAAAGCCAATTAAAGTTCCTGTTTACATTTTTCAGATAAGAGAGTGAATAATTTGAGAATTACTTTGCGTTACTCATAACCCTTATTAGAATAATTATATCATGAAATGAAAGCTGTACTGGTGTCACTAGAGTTCATGTGTGCATTCACCTTGTAACCAGTTTGGCTAGAGTGAAAACAGGAAACCTGTCACAATGCTGCTGGATATTTTGATTTTGTACCAGACAATTGCAGGCCTTCAAAGTATATATTCACAAAGACTGGAACACATAAAATTACTTAATATGTTCCTTTTGTAACAGTCATAGTTTGATGTCTGCAGCTGGGATAAATTATATGACCAAAACAGTTTATTCTTTCACAAAGAAGCAGATATCTGTGTTTCTGGATAACACACTGAGGTTACAATGCCTTTAGAAAGTATTTAGTCATTTTGTTTCTGTTAAACATCCAAATGTTTCTCCCTTTAATATCATAATAAATTCAATACATTTATGATTGTGCCCAGGCGTGATTTCATGTTGGGCCCTCTGGCTACTCTCACAAAGAGGCTAAATCTTAGAAGAGCTGAAGAGATTGTTCAAGTTTCTGTTTCTGGCGTTATGATCATTTCTCTTACATTTGAGCCCTTCTCGTACAGTTGCTTATTTAGTAGGATGGCCTGGTGTGAGCTGTGCTATTTTCCATTTTGTTACATTGGACGTCACAGTACTCTTAGGAAAGTTTAAAACTTTGCCAGCCGTTTTATAACTTTCTCCAGGTTTTCTTCCTCTCACGTACATGGTCATAAAGTTCCACAGGCGTCTCTTGGTCTCCATGACAGCAGGACTAAATCAGTCTGCTGTTGGAGCTGGTTTACCTCAAAAAGTGAGTTATATTTAAGTTAACGTTAAATATTTAAATCACCATTTTTTTTTTTTGTATTGTGTTTTGTTGTTTATGTGAAATGCTTGTATGCTGCAACCAAATTGCCTTCGGGAAATTAATAAAGATGAACTAAACCAATGGATTCGAAATCTACATGAAGGAGTCAAGACAAAATTCAGACCCAGATGGAATGTTCTTGTTTGCTTTGCTTTGGTTGCCTCATCTGGTTTGATTTTAGGGAAAAATCTGTAGAATTCTTTGGTAAAGTCTTGGAAATGTGTGAGGAAAATAAGCTAAAAAAAAGTCAATTATATTTAGGTTAAAGATAAGCAGTTGTTCACCAATGGAATCAAAGTCACCTTGAATGTATACGTAAGACAAAATTCAGGCCCAGATTGAATCAGATGGTTTTTGTTGTGATTTGTTGTTTTATTTTGTGTTTTGCTTTGCTTTACTTTGGTCTGATTTTGGAAAAAAAAAATATCAAAATAAAATTCAGGCCCTAATAGAATTTGGGGTTTTGTTTTGTTTTGTTTTGTTTGCATCTTCTAGTCTGATTTTTTTTTAAACATCTGTAGAATTATCAAGACAAAATTCAGTCTCCAATCGATGTGTTGTTTGCATCTTCTAGTCTAATTAAAAAAAAAATCTGCAGAATTCTCAAGACAAAATTCAGGCCCTGACAGAACTCGGGGGTTTGTGTTTTGTTTTGTTTCGTTTTGTCATCTTCTGGTCTGCTTTTTTTTTTTTTAATCTGTAGAATTCTCAAGACAAAATTCAGGCTCTTATAGAATTTGGGGTTTTGTTTTGTTTTGTTTTTCATCATCTGGTCTGATTATGGGAAAAAATCTGTAGAATTTACAAGACAAAATTCAGGCCTTGATTAGAATTTGGTGTTTTGTTTTTTGTTTTGTTTTGTTTGCATCTTCTGGTCTGATTTTGGAAAAAAAAAATCAATGGAATTCTCAAGACGAAATTCAGGCCCTGACAGAATTGGGGGTTTTGTTTTGGTTGCATTTTCTGGTCTCATTTTGGAGAAAAAACAATCTGTAGAATTCTGAAGACAAAATTCAGGCCCTGACAGAACTTGTTTTTTTCTTCTGGTCTGATTGGAGGGAACAAAATCTGTAGAAGCCTGTGGTGAAGAATTCTCAAGACAAAATTCAGACCCAGATAGCACCTGGGGATGAGTTTTGTTTTCTTGCATCTTCTGGTCTGATTCTTTTGGGAAAAATCTTTAAGTGAGTGAGTGACGTGACATGTGGCCAAGTATGGTGACCCATACTCGGAATTAGTGCTCTGCATTTATCCCATCCAAAGTGCACACACACAGCAGTGAAAACACACACACCGTGAACACACACCCGGAGCAGTGGGCAGACATTTTTTGCTGCGGTGCCCGGAGAGCCGTTGGGGGTTCGGTGCCTTGCTCAAGGGCACCTCAGTCATGGTATTGAAGGTGGGAGAGAGCACTGTACATTCACTCCCCCCACCTACAATCCCTGCCGGCACGAGACTCGAACCCGCAACCTTTGGGTTACGAGTCCGACTTCCCCACAAACGTTAGAACTCTATAGTAAAGTCTTGAAAAATGTGTGGGAAAATTATATGAGAATATTACACTTTTTTTTCTTTTTTGTAGCCACACGCATGGAGTATGGGATCTGTTGAACTGTGAGGTTTTTGTTTTTCAATAAATCCATTGTGTAAATCTACTGGTTTATTCTTTGTGGTCATGGTCTGATTTCTCATAATTATTGAGCACCTCTCCTAAGTAATTTCAAATATGAATTAATAATTGAGGAGACATCTAAAGACATTGCCTTTCAACATTACTGAGATTTAGGTTATTTCTTTAGAAAAATCCTTTAATTTGACTTGGCAACCTAGCAGAAAAAAACATTTAATGGAGAGATGAATGCTGAGGTCATCTCTAAAGTACGGCTCAAATCACTGTGGATCATGATGTCATATGATGTTACATGTGCTAAAATACTTCCACCCACATTCCTTCTGTTCCAACCCCGTTATGTGGAAATGTATAACATTTCAGTCTAATACTCACTTTCTAAGATCGCTTGATGAGCAGCAGGATCAGAATTCAGGTTCAGGTGACCAGTGTCACTAAATCGGTTTAGCACTGATTTGTTAAGAATCCCATCCAGAAGGTGTGGTGTGACCTGTGACTTGTCTGGCTGATATGCAGGTGCGTATCAGTTTGATTAGCAGGAGGGTGCGGCAGAAAGAGGTGGACACACTGTGCTTCACGCTCGCCCTCTGTTTTACAACAAAACAGGTTTGACTAGTGGCCAGAGAGATGTATGCTCACTGATTTGAATCAAAATGGTCAGGGAAAGCCCAACAAAAGAACCTGGCATAATACAGACATGCATTCTCAACAACAGCAATCTACATCTAAATGATCTTTATCAAAGTGTAAAAGGATAAGTGTTCCTTAACTGTTAGAACAGGGTGTGTAGGTAATTATGAAACTAAAAACTTATGATAGGTAGAATACACTCGTCAGGATATACTCGTTAGATGTTTGCCAGAGATTCCTGTCTGGTAGTAGCAGGTAATTCATTTACAGAAGGTGTGAGTGAATTGTGTGGAAAGGGAGGAGACAGAGAGATATACAGAGATGAATGAAGAAAAAGACAAAGATCATAATGACAGGAGAAAAAGAGTCCAACTGTGAGCTGAGGGAAGTTCTTACATCTTAGGTGTGCAATACTAGCGTACTGTTTACTCCACACTACATACTGCTTGCTATTTAAAAAAAAATGCATTATAAACAACACATTATGGAACAATAAATATTTCAAACAAAGTATGATATGTTTTTGTCACATGACCTGATTATTATTATTTCCAGACATTTTTTGCATTTTTATTCCAATTTTATGTAAAAATGTCTTGCCTTTTCTGCATTCTGATCAAGAAGATGTCAAGTAAGAGATTGTTTATAAAAATGATAGCCAATTCGGTTAATTTGTCCCATTGCACATTGGTGTATTCTGCACTATTTTGTATGGAAGCCTGTTTCCACCACTAACTAATACAAAACAAGGTCATTGAGACTTTTTATCACACAATTCAGACTTTGTTTCTTGCAATTCTGAGAAAAAGTCATAACTAGAGATATAAACATAGAACTGCAAGATACAAACTCAGAATTGCGAAATATATACAGTAAACACAATTCTGAGGACTTTACAGTATATCTCCTAATTCTGACTTTTCCTCATAATTCTGAGTTACATTTCATAATTCATGGTGGAAACAACCCTAGTAAAAAAGTAATGTATTTAAAATACATTTATTTCATACTAAGTATAGTTCAAATATTGACATATTTACTGACTCGAGACTTACTGATAGCCAATAAAAATGTATTTTGGTCTTTAAATGCAATATATTTAAAGTGTACCTGATGTATACTTGCAGTAGTTCCACTTTAGCACAATCAAATATACTTAAAGTGCATTAAGTTCAAAATTAGTTTTCGGTCCTGTTTAGCAGACTTTAAGTATACCAGTTTAGTATACCAAAATGACAATTGCAGGGTATTTTTATTAAGTACATAATATGTAAATGTATTTGTAGTATACTTAGCATGAAATAAATTTATTTCTAATACATTTTAGTATATTTATTTTTCACTAGAGAAGCTTCCATAATTTTGAATATAAATTAAGCGTTAGCGTTAGTTCTGGCAGGTCACGTGAGTCAAGCTTGCATCAGCTGATTCTCAGCTGATCACATCTACCTATAGGAATACGACACCTGTCGTGGCATTCCTATATAAGCTCTATTCAGTATTAATCAGCAGCTTTTCAGCTTGCTCCGGAGCAAAGTACCCTCCTCCATCCCCAGCTCCTCCTTTAACCACAGTCAGGACTTGGCTTTCTGATATTCCTTGCTAATCAGACTCCTTTATCTTGAATAAAGTGTTACACTTAAATATCATTAAGTACATGAATGATATCTGCCTTGTTCTGTTCTGTTAACCCTAGGGGGGTTATTATTGCTGCTCTCCCTGCTCATTCATGACAGGCTGCATGGATGGGCAGGGAGGTTTTTGCCCAGAACAGAACCATACCGCCAAACCAAACTTTATGCTAAGTATCTATCATTTTGACGATAGTGGTCCTGACAGAACCTTAGTTAAGTTTTGAGGCTTACAGAAACTTATTTGAACAATGCTACCACAGAGACTGATTTTTTTTCTGTCTTCCAACTCAAGCCCAACCCCCTCCTCCCCCTTTTTGTCTAGACACACCCACACAAACCAGGCATAGGCTGCAGAAATAGCTCTGAGTTGTAGAAACTCTGAATCATGAACACGCTGCTTCCAATAATACTGCAACAGTTGAAATTCTTCCATGGATTTCCCATGCAATCCAAAAATATCCGTGTCCTAACCAGAGAGAGGCTGCATTCGCCACCATATTCATTCCATATGCTAGGGTAATTTAGAGAGGAAGGATATTATGTCTGCTATTGTCAGGAGTGAGAAATCTACACCCAACAACCAAACACTGCATTCAAAAGGCCTTATATAAACATATATGAATCATTTGTATCAAAATTCCAGTGTAGCTTGCCAAGATATATACTACTCATAATTAAGTAACATAAATAAGCTAGTCACTTGAAAAAGTCATTAGTACACCAGCTAAAAAGCTAAAATAGCTAAATGTAGCTAAAGTAGCTACATTAAAGCTACTTAAAGGGAAAAAATCATACAATAAGTGACCTCAAAATGTCGCCACTGACCAATCAGAATCAAGTGTTTCAGAGAGCTGTGTAATAAAAAAAAAATACAATTAATAGGCTAATTACTTAAATGTTTGCACGTTTCAGTGTTTGTACACTCAGATAAACTTGTGTTTTTACAGTTCATATTATTTTTAGCAGTTTGTGTGTTTCATTCACAACTTCCTGCCATATCTGACATACCAGAGTACATTCAAGGTGAGAGATTTATGAGTTTGAAGTGTTTGAAGTAACTTTGCCCTCAGCGATAACGTGAAACGTTTTTCCTCGTCAGCACACTTCGGCACACTATGATAACTATGAAAATATGCATGTGTAGTTTTACAAACTGACCAAGAAAGAAAGAAAGAAAGTGAATCAACTTCCAAGTAACTTCCACTTTCTTTCCCAGGGTAAGATTTGTTATTTCATGATGATTATCTTTTATAAACATTTATATGACAAGCCTTTTCTTGTATGTTTTTATCGTATAATGCAAGCTTGTTTTCGTAATAAACTTGCGCAAACGGCTCATTTCCCACACATATTTTGCTTGATGATAAGCTTGCTAGTAATCATGGTGTTTCTTCAAAAGTCTCCGTGGTAACGTATCAAACTTTAACATTCAATCACAGTGTAGCAGAGGCCAGGAAACGTGAATGTGTGTCAGTAGTAGTTTGTGTTCTGTGGTAACCCTGCTGCCATGACAACTAGGGGCGTGGTCTCTGGTCAGGCGGCCATTGGGGAAGTACTGAGCAGACGAACGGAATGAGCTCAACCACTGAAAGCCACAGAATATTTCACCTCCGAGGAATCTTGCACTCCATTCTTTCTCAGTCCTACTATCGGATTGCAGCTTTTGAACAGATGCTGCAGATGTTTTGTGCTTAGACTCATTGAGATTGAGATTGGAGGTTGTCTGAAAATATCCCAGATCCAAGTTTTTGGCATTTTTACAATGCCTTGGTCATCCTAAGACATTTGGGATTTCTCTAATGCCTGAATGAGTTTTTACTCACAATCAGTTCACAACGATGAGTGAACGTGTGGCCACATTAGACTTTGTGTTCATTTCTTCCATTCATACGCATGCAAATGAGTGAGAGTGTTTGGGGCCAGCTGACAGATGTGTCACTTGTCTTTTCTGCTTTTTTTTTTATTGATTTTGTACATCTTTTAAAAAAAAAATACCTGACAGACTTACAAATTTGGTTTTCTGTGGTGTATTCTACATTGTTATCTCAAATTTCAATGATTTGTCAATCAAAGTAATCAAAGTAATGTTATATAGAGGGCAAACATAGATGATGCTTTGTCAAATTTGCAAAAATGGCTTGTAATGGTCTTTAACACGTCAGTATGAATGAAAACTACAAACCAAGCAATAATGTATGCATCATATGCCATAGTTTTTTTCCAGCAAAAATCACATTTTGTAATAAAAAAAACTTATTATGAACACAAAAAAAATTGAAAAGAAAACTTTTATTTGAAAATATCAATATTTCAATTTTGATACTGAAAATATAAAGAAATATAAAAATGCTTTGTTAAAAATACAAATGTATTCTTCTGTGGTGGGCCAGTGAAAATGTTCAATGGGCAAGTGAAAATCAGAAGTGATGGAATTATTGTTTGAGGCTTATAAGCATAATTTTGGTTTAAGATCAGTGAATTCTGAACGTTTATATTACTGTTCAAAATTTAGAGTTGGTACAATTTTTTATATTTTTGAAAATCTCTTATGCTCACCAAGACTGCATATATTTGATTTAAAAATACAGTAAAATAGTAAGATTGTGAAATATTATTACAAATTAAAAGAATTATTTTCTATGTTAACATTTTATAATAGCATAGATAATATAATAGCAAAAATCATTACTTCAGTCTTCAGTGTCACACGATTCTTCAGAAATCATTCTAATATGCTGATTTGCTGCTCAATAAACATTTCTTATTATTATGATTGTTGCATTATCAGACAGCTGTTCTGCTTAATATTTTTAAAACAGATGCTATAGAGAGACATCATATCCTGTTTCCTGCATTCTATTTACACTGAAGCCATAGAGTGTGGCATCATATCCTGTCGCCCGCATTTGACACAGGTTCAGTAATTTAGCATGAAATCTAGTGCGACGCACCTTGAGGGAGTGATCAGTGAGCAAGTCATATGTGCGTATGAGTTTTGGGTGTAGTGGGGTGTCTCCGATTTCACAAAGATAATCAAACACAGTATGTGCTGAGCGGATGATACCATTCACCAGTGAAGCAAAACTAAAAGCATTAAGCAACATTGAAATCTGAACCATGAAAGCATCAAATATCATTGTTTCTCACAATACAAAGTTCACACTATTCATTGTTCTCTGCTGGGGTGTGAAATGACTGTCAAAAGGCCATCTTCAAAAGGCTCAGCTGATTCTAACAGTATCAGTCACTTGATGTGATCAGATACAATCAAAAGCTCAAATTAGTGATTCAATCAGATTGTTAAGTGTATACAGAGTCAAGCACAGAAGGAATATCAGGTTGCAAATCTATGACGAAATCCTTATTCAACATGATTCATAACTGACTCTTAACTCTGTGCAGAAAGAATGTGCATTATGAAATTAACAGCTTCATTTCTAATTCACCCCCTTGTTACAAGGCGGCATGAAAACATGCAAGATACCCCCATAATTATTTACAAACACATATGGATGTACACAAGAGCTCAAGAGGAAGGGTTGGTATGTTCACTATGCGACATTAAATTCTGGTTTTCTGTCTGGCTGTCACAAAAAGTGATACTGTCAGTCACCATACCTGCGTGAAAAGAGGAATCTTATAATTTAGCAATGTTCTGGGCAGAGACTTGCAGATTCATAACTCTTGGTTTTGTTTTCATGTTGATTATGAGATAAGGTACAGGGAATGACAGCAAAATGTCCAGGGAGAGTTCAAAACAGAACAGACACACCTGTTTTTACATTTAGAGAATGTTAGAAAACATACTAGTTATGGTACACGTTGTGTTCTTCGTTTAGTGGGGTTCAAGTCAAAAGA
Source organism: Sinocyclocheilus anshuiensis (assembly GCF_001515605.1). Taxonomy (NCBI): domain Eukaryota; kingdom Metazoa; phylum Chordata; class Actinopteri; order Cypriniformes; family Cyprinidae; genus Sinocyclocheilus; species Sinocyclocheilus anshuiensis. The sequence goes on along the minus strand of NW_015558695.1, from coordinate 1,380,093 downwards.
TGAGACAGAGAGACATTGTTTAATTCTGAGGCGCATTTTCATTCTCTGAGTAGAGAGTGTGAGTCATAGGCACATTGGTTTACAAAAATATCTTAGTTTCAGTGGCATGAATGCTTCCTGCAGGGCTGTCCTTAAGAAACATCAATAAGCCGCTTTCAAAAGCTGGTACAGATGGCTAGAAACAACTTGGAAATTTGATTGGTCCCACATTACTTAAAAATATAGCAGATATACTCTTAAAATAGCAGATATACTCTTAAAACGTAATACATTTGCATGAGAAGCAATAATGTAGTTCTTCATAATAATGTAGGCTTCAGAGAATTTGAGAGAGTATATATTCATTTTATTTTATTAAACCACTGACAAATTATTTTGCTTTGTTTTTTATATTTAATAATAATAATAATTATATTAAGTATTATTATTATTTTAACATTTATGTATTTATAAATAAGACTTGTTTCATTTTATTATAGTTCAACTCACTGACAAATAAATTTTTTTGTTTTGTTTTTTTTATTATTATTTAATAAATATTAATAATTATTATTTTAACATTTATAGGAAAATATACTTAAAATGATACATTTGCTTGAGAAGCAATAATGTAGTTTACTAAATAAGACTTCAGAGAATTTCAGAGAATATATATTAATTTTATTTTACATAAACCACTGACAAAATATTTTGTTTTGTTTTTTAATGTAATAAATTATTATTATTATTATCATCATTATTATTATTTTAATTATTCAATAAATATTCATTATCATTATTATTATTATTATGTTAACATTTATGGGAAAGTATACTTTATTTATTTATTATTTGTTTGTTTGTTGTTTATCAATGTGTATCTAATTTTGTAAAGTCACATTCCATAAATGAATGGGACTTGATTGCATTGTTTTTTTCAGGCAGCTATATGATAATAAATAAATTATCTTGTTAATTGTTTGGATATTGTGAAGTCCAAAGTTATTATCAGGGCATGCCTGAAAAGAAAGCCGTATTATATCTGCATGGAAAAAGTGAGCCTGATCAGGTTTTCCCTGGTTCCTCTCAAAAACAATAGCCGGGATTCTGTAATCTTAGGAAAGGCCAGCGCCTTAAGATATTATGAATCCATGACTGAAAACCAGTGAAGAAGATTAAAGCAGAGGGGATCTCAAGATACTGATGATTAAATCAGTAACTTTTTCTAAATGCTCTTGTATTATCCAATAATGAAAGACAGCAGACACTCAGAGAGAAAACATTTGACACGTGCACTACAGCAGGTCATCCCGTTTCTGTGGAAACTGTTTAGGTGCTTGAAGTTGTTATCTGACTTAATTAACATTATTGACTTCAATAATGAGGCCTTTTAAATGTAACAGCACATGCCACGCCTGATGACCCAACCGTAGAAACACCAGGTGATGAAATCAGAGTGGTCAATGGAAAGGACTGTGCTGGAGGAACAGGTCATGGCAGATACCGTTTTGTTTGAGCAGATACTGTAATGCTTAGAGAACTAACAAAAATTCCAGTGCATTGGTGTGGTCATCAAGAAGCATCTTGAATATGCAATGGCTAAAACAGATACAGTGCAAATCTTTAAACGTGCCATTTTAAACCCATTACATCTCTTATACTTTAACAAACCAAAACTGGAAAAGGCCTAAACTTGTCTAATAGCTTTTCCAAAACTCAAGCTTAATACAGAGCCTTCATCACCTTTAAGCCATGTTTTAAAACACAAGCCTCTGGTTATTTAACTATAAACCCAGAAAGACCATAAACCTGGTTAACTTTAGGAGGTCTCTGGATTCCAGAGGGCTTCAGGACCTTAGGGATAGATTTTAAAACCTGATGAGTTTTGCCTGCCGTAACCTGAGAAACTTTTGGTAGCCTCCATGATGTAAGACAGTTTCAACTAGGTTTGCTTATAGTCCTGTCTGTCAAGTTATGATTTGCAAAGTATTACAGTATGTAACATACTTAATTTCCACCATGTTTAGCTCAACTGTACAGAGTCTTTGAGTTACCATATAATATTTGTATGGATTTAAATGTTACATCACTGGAGATAATGCTAAAGCACAGCTGGACATCACATGCTCCACTTTGTGTAGCTTCCAGTGCTCAGAGATAAAGCATGTCATCTGTCAGAGGTTTAAAGTGAAATTTAACACCTTCCAGATGTCTTATTTGTATAGGCAAATCCATAGTTGCATGCTATTTCAGTGTGACACATTGGCTTGTAGATTACGTTGCAGCATTAGAGTACTTTAGTTCCAGTGTTTAATATTATTGACATAGTATTATGTTCACACTCTGTATTTTGGCTTTTATCAAAGCGATCCATTCTTTGACAGAACAAATAATATATAGGCTATCAACCAGAATTATCCAAAGAAAAGGGGAAACTACAGAAGCCATTTTATTGTTTCAACCATTAACATTTCCAGAAAAATATTTGTTTCTACTCATATTGAATTACTAAAACATCCATGTACTGGTTAGGCTAGGAATGTAGGGATACGAGTGTTGAATTTCAACCACACCCACCTTCTACACCTAAGCACCGGCCAATCAAAACCTTCTTTTGTCTCCTCCCACTCAGCAGCACATATAGTAGGAGGCAGAGTCTGCTGTTCTCTATCTGCTCGAGTTTCTCCAGCACAGCAGACAAGGCTCATATCTGCTGCTCTCGCTCCCCCTGCTCCAGGTCATTCTCTACCAGCACAAGACAGAATACACATCAGCAGGATGTCGTTCACCAAGAAAACCAGCTACACTGTGAAGTCCTCTTCCTCTGGATCTGTCCCACGCAGCTTCAGCAGTATGTCCTATTCCGGCCCCAGCGCCAGCCGGCAGAGCTACAGTGTGCGCAGCTCCTATGGAGGTGCCAACCGTGGCATGGGAGCTGGAATGGGAGGTGGTAGCTTCATCAGCAGCTCTTCAGCCTACGGTCTTGGCATGGGAATGGGCATGGGCATGGGTACCGGTGTCATAGCACCCATCCAAGCGGTCACCGTCAACAAGAGCCTCCTGGCACCTCTGAACCTGGAGATCGACCCCAACATCCAGGTTGTCCGCACCCAGGAGAAAGATCAAATCAAGACCCTCAACAACCGTTTCGCTTCCTTCATTGATAAGGTGGGTTTAAAGCTTCTTTCTTTGCAGTTTTATTAGTCAGAGAGTTTCCAGGTATGAGTCAAACTAAAGGTCGTAATAACCCAGAAAAATGCCCCAAGACTGCATGTTCTTGCTTAAAACATCTCTAGAAGTTAATCTAGTGTGGTACAGAAAATATATGTGGGATTGGATACGTTCTCATCAAAGAGAAAGAAGCTAGACTTATGGAAAGTGGAGAAAAGGGTGTGTACATGGTCAGACTGTGAGGGTTTTTCATTTGAATGGGATGCCACGAGGATCTTCTGAAGCCCTTGTGGAGAGTCCACACCCAAATGAGGACATTGAAATCTTTTATCTGCATATCAACATTGTTAAATTTTTACAAACTATTACATTTCCAAACAAAAATGATCCATATTAGAAGAAAAGACGGTCACATACCTACATAGTTAATATTTAATTTGAAGAACTGGGGTCATGTTCTGGATAGGTTACGTAACAGCGTTCAACAAGAGGAGGAAATATTCTGCCACACTTTTAAGCCTTTGAGTCTTTGTGCCCTTCCTCTTAACTATAATAGTCTACTTTGCATTACATTATTTGATTAAAACACACTGTTTTGAATGAGAAAGCTGATTAGTAAAGTCAGCTGGCTCAGTGACACCTTTACTGTAATCTAATTGTGTGTACAATGTTCACCTTGAGCTGTTAAAAGTCTTATCACTTAATTATTTGCTCTCCGCCCACCATTTACACATTCTTTTAAGAGACTCCAGCAGATCTGGTCTCTTCCTGCCGTCCCTTGAATATTAACTGCATAGATAGTCCCATCTCCAAAAAGTAAATTCCACAGGATAAACACAGCTCTAGTCACCCTTCCTGATGTCTTACTGTAATATGCGTTACAATTTCCAAGGGCATAAAGCATTACAAACTGAAAACATGTGCATTTCTCGTTATTTAAGGAAAACAGTGCTTTCCTTTGTGAAGACTGTGAACCACAAGCAATATGTTGGCATATGGTCTCACTTCTGTGAGCTGGCGCAGAACCATGATTCCAAAATGACTTTGCAGCATCGGTCTGGGGGCGTTGCTCTCTGAAGCTGCACTTACTGCCAAGTATGGTTTTCATTTGTGCCTCGATTGAGACAAAACCTCTATTCTAATCTTGCCAATGTAGGTACGTTTCCTGGAGCAGCAAAACAAGATGCTGGAGACAAAATGGAGCCTCCTTCAGAACCAGACAGCCACACGCTCCAACATCGACGCCATGTTCGAGGCCTACGTCGCCAACCTGCGCAGACAGCTCGACAGCCTTGGCAATGACAAAATGAAGCTGGAGGCTGACCTGCACAACATGCAAGGCCTTGTTGAGGACTTCAAAAACAAGTACAATGGCTTTCACAAAATCCTCATTTTAATTTGGCTGGACGTTTGGTCTGGGGGATGGGCAGTGCCCAAATATTGTCAAAGGAGGCTTTTGTGGTGCACTTAAGTGTTCCCAGAATAAATGAGGCTCTATAAATTCAAATTGAGGGAAAACATGTTTTAAAGGTCTTATGGGAGTAAACTCAATTCATTATCCAACATGACTTATGTAACTGATACAGAAACTGCATGGTTGCTCTAGTCACTCCCTGATATACCTATTGTCCAACCTTTTTGAAATTTGAATTATATTATAAGCATTTCAGTGATATACATAATATCCCATGGGAAAAAAAAAATTCTGTGCCTCAATTAAATGAGCGTCAGCATGAGTCAGATAGATTACAGCTATTTAACAAACATCTACGCAGCATCTTTCATGGATCTCTAAACCATTTCGATGGCCCAATTAAGGCTAAGACCCATGGGAGACACAGAACTGAATCCAGAAAAACCTGATAAGCGTTTCTCACTAAAAAAAGATGGAGCATTGCTGCCCCCTAGTGTACAAAAACCATTTATAAACAATGAGTTTAACCAATGTCATTTTCTTTACTTCTCTTCAGGTATGAGGATGAGATCAACAAGCGCACAGAGTGTGAGAATGAGTTTGTGCTCATTAAGAAGGTTTGTAGATTGTCTTTTACTACTCATGACTACTTACTTGCTTACTTTAATCTTAAATGATGATTGAATTATGTTTGCTTATCGTAGGATGTCGATGAGGCCTACATGAATAAGGTTGAGCTGGAGGCCAAACTGGAAAGCCTCACTGACGAGATCAACTTCCTCAGGCAGATCTTTGAGGAGGTAAATTACAGCTAGAGATTCCCACCAAACATACAGTTTATTCACTTATGACAAAACGCATTTGGATAATGTCGTGATCTCTCGTTGTGAACTTGTAGGAGATCCGTGAGCTGCAGTCTCAGATCAAGGACACCTCAGTCGTTGTGGAGATGGACAACAGCAGGAATCTCGATATGGACGCCATCGTCGCTGAGGTCCGCGCTCAGTACGAAGACATCGCTAACCGAAGCCGCGCTGAGGCGGAGATGTGGTACAAGTCCAAGGTGTGTAATGAGTATCATCCAAACTGCAAGTCTTTATTATCTAGTTGTTCATTGAGTTGAGTGAGATATTAAATCTTACACATCATATGTTCTGTTTCCCAGTACGAGGAGATGCAGACATCTGCAAACAAATACGGTGATGACCTTAGATCAACAAAGACAGAGATCGCTGATCTTACCCGCATGATTCAGAGACTGCAGTCCGAGATCGATGCTGTGAAAGGACAGGTATGCAACTATGTAGAATGTACAAGTGTGTTTTGTAAGGTAACAGACATTAGGACTAAAACGAAGCACAAATATTTCTCATTTCAATAGCGCGCCAATCTGGAGAACCAGATCGCAGAGGCAGAGGAACGTGGCGAGTTGGCCATGAGAGATGCCAAGGGCCGCATTAAGGACCTGGAAGATGCCCTGCAGAGAGCCAAGCAGGACATGGCCCGCCAGATTAGAGAATATCAGGACCTGATGAACGTCAAACTCGCCCTGGACATTGAGATCGCCACATACAGGAAGCTCCTGGAGGGAGAGGAGGACAGGTGAGTCAATGAAATGCATGCTTGCTGTGAGACCTAGTACTCTAATTTTGAGATGAAGTTCAGATTTCTCATTCTGCGCAGGAGTCTCATTACTTCTTGTTCACTCTTTCCAACAGACTAGCAACTGGAATCAAGGCCATCAATATCTCAAAACAGAGCAGTAAGTTTGACTCTTTATTACAGAGAACCCCACTGAAAAGCCTAGCATGGGATGCTCTTGTATCATGGACATTTCGTGCTGATGTTTTCAGGGTTCTTTCTTCACATGACTATATGAAATGCAGGAGATTCTCATCTAACTTCTTCATGTTTCTGTCCCGATAGCGAGTTATAGCGCTTATCCCCTGGAAAGTGCAGGCAGTGGCTACAGCAGCCACTCTAGTTATTCCAGCGGCTACGGTGGCGGCTACGGTGGCGGCTACAGCTCTGGCGGCTACAGCTCTGGTGGCGGCTACAGTTCTGGTGGTGGCTACAGCTCTGGTGGCGGCTACAGCTCTGGCAGCGGCTACGGTGACACCGTCTCTCAGACCAAGAAGAGCGTTGTGATCAAGATGATTGAGACCAAGGATGGCAAAGTTGTGTCTGAGTCCTCTGAGGTCGTCCAAGATTGAGCGAGTCCCCTTCCCCGATTCTGTCCTCTAAACCTCACGCCTCTTATGCATTCCTGACCTTCCCTCTCAAGAGTTATGGCTGTGGCAGGTCCAAGGCACTAGACAGTTATGCAGTCATAAACCAGGTTGTAAAGCAATAAACCATTCACACTGACCAAAGAATTCCAGAGGGACCAAATACTCTCACTGCTCTTGTCATGCCTTAATCCACATCACTAAAAACTCACACCCTCAGGCCACTGCACAACAATACTGTCTTCAGATCTTACCTTGCACAACATGGCCACATGTGTAGGCTGGACAATCCTCGATGTGCCACTAACATGAGCTAGCCATTTAGCTGAATTGCTCAACATGCTAAGAAACTGATTTCCACATTAACTATGAAGGGATATGTTTGTGTTTGTGCTAAATTACTAGCATGTTAGTGGTAGATCCATGTGGTTTGCCTATTTAGTAGAGAATGTCATTTCATTGTACTCTGGTAATTAAGAGAGATGTTGCCCATTGTGTATCCTGTTTTCTGAGGTGCTGTTTTTGCTACCAAAATAAAGTGTTTACCTAAAACTTGTCATCGTGTTTTTTTTTTTTCGTGTTAACTAACTAGCCTCTCTACAAAACCCACAACCTGCAAAGACATGTCAGAAAGCGAAGGGCTCTCGGTTTGATAGGGTTAGCAATTTAGCATGGTTCAGCAGATTACTCTACACCATCGAGACAAAATATTTCTGAAATAATTTTAACAAGCAGTCAATACCATTCTGAATAAGTAAAAAGGGTTGTGTGGTTTTCCGGGGTAAAAAATGCTTACAACAACTCTTAAGTATTTACATTGTCTTTCTGCTGGATGAGGGCACGTTGTACACGTGTTCTTGTTTTAAAAGAAACTGAATCGATTCCCAATGCGTTCCTGACCACTAGAGGTTAATGGTGGAACTGCATGGTGCTTGTGAGTTGAAATGCATACTATTTCAAATAAAATTAGTTAAAACAAGCAAAAATATAACCTTTTTCTGTCATCTTATACAAGATGTGTTATTCAGTATATTTATTGGAAGGTTAGTTAGCCTACTTGTGTAAAGTAATTCAAATCATAGTGGTTCAACTGGCAACAAATGTGGGGAAACCCTGGACAACTGCGTCTGCGTGCCACCCATTTTTCAGTTAGCTCAGCAATGTCTCCTCTTACTCATGCTTGATTTTGACTTTGTGCTGTCTGACTCAAATAATGACTTGCTATTACAGTATATTTCCAGGAAAGGAGATAGGCCTACATTTTGGCAAGAGAGCATCTGATTAAAATGTCTAAAGTAAAAAAAGAATTCAGTTGTTACATTTGGAAATCATTTTAAAATTGTCTATCAAAGATTCTGCTACTAAAATAAGACTCACATTAAATTTGCTTATTTTTCGAACAGTGTAATAAACTTTGAGAATCCTTATTATATGTACAGTATGTGTGTGTGTGTGTGTGTGTGTGTGTGTGTGAATATATATATATATATATATACACACACATTATTAAATATATAAACATATCTACACATAAATTATACATTTAAATATTTTAAGAAATAATTTCATTTTTACAATGATAATTTTAAACATTCCATTTTAAAAATATAACATGATTTAAATATACAATCTTATGTATATATTTATATTTTGTGTGTTCATATATACACACATATATATATATGAATATATTATGTATATATTTCAAGAATTCATGGAATTTTAAACACAAAATATGAATATACACAATTTAATTTAACATATATTTTTAAAATGGAATATTGAAAAGAATTATTTAAATAATTGTGGTAATATACCAAAATTGTGGTAATTTGGTATTACATTTTTGGTGTTGTGATAACTGTAGCAACCTAAGTACTTAAGTAAAAACTATGATTTGCTACTGTATGGTTGCCACTGAAAAAAAATCTAAACAAAATAGCAATCATGCATTGCTTTAAGAAATCTGTAATGATTAAATATTAACTACATAAACTCATTTAAGACTATAGGTGTACTACCTTAACTATTAAATAAAATGTATTATAAAATCAGTTTACATATTAATCAGCTAGCTTACTCAACAGCAAAAGCTAATTCATGTCTAACAATTTAACATAATATAATATAAATTAATACGTTTTTTAAAAGACAATACACACACAAACGATAACGACAATTCTAACATCCTTCCGGGATCACACTATTATGGCCCTGTCCCAAATAGCAACCTAAACCCTCACAGTCTTCCTCTGAGTCCGCACTTCCGTGACGTAATGCCGCTTTGACTGTCGGGTAGAAATCTGCTGCTGAGCTCACCCTGGTGCGGGATCGGCAGAAGTGCGGATGGAGGGCTCATAACGGCCGCAAAGAGGGTGCTCGCGAGCACCCTTTTTAACGCTAAAATGACAAATGGGACACCCTACGGTCTCATGGACTTAACGGACACGCACACGCGGTGGCCATTGTAAGTCCACAAGACCGAAAGTGCACATGAAGTGTTCCATTTGGGACAGAGCCATGGAAACAAGTGATGGGGAGTCGACTCCAAAAGAGTCGATTCATCTACTCTGAATAGCCTGTAGGAGTTGACTCTGGTGAAGGAATCGACTGTCGTTGTTGACTTCATTGTTGTGTCCAATATGACTCGTTCATTCAGTCATCCATATATATAATGCGTGGCAGTTGAGATCACAATCATCAAAGAGTGAATTAAATAAAATTAGGAATTCCGTCCTCACAAAATAAAGTGAGGAATTCAGGTGAAACTAAGTTTTGGGAAGCACTGAAGCTTTCATTTCAACTGTATCATAAAAGGGTTCATTACTCAAATATTTTGTGGACATCTGGTGGTTAAAAGGATGATATGTTTTAAAAGGATGCATATGTTTAAAATAGACAGATCACATATTGTATTTATGAATGTATTTATTGTTTATTTTACTTAGTGCCAATTATAATCACTAAAACAATTACTAATCTATTTCCTTAAAATAATAGGCATTAAATACATTGCGTATGAAGAATCAGAAAAAAATTACCGCATCAAGGTGTGTTGAACTGCAAACCAGATGTACCTGTTTATTTCAATAAATAAATAAGTAAAGCATAGATTCAGTAGTGCAACCGTGACAGAATACGGGACCTAAAAAAGATGGCTGCAGCTGAGGACGCACTGTGGGGTTTGCGGCAGGGCAGTCTGAGTTTGGAGCGATATGTGGAGGGTTTTCTCGAGCTCTCTAACCGGGTGAGCTGGCACGACGCCGCTCTAGGTGCGTGCGTCCTGCTGGGGTTGGATGACGAGATAATCCGCTGCGATCTTCCTACGTGTGATTTTCCCCTGATCGAGCTGATTAATCTCGTGCTGTTCTTAAATGGTTCAGATTTCGAAATTGAAGAAGTAAAGAAACTTCCTAAGCCTCGTCATCCAACTCCCGCGGGAATGCACCACGTCTCCCCAGCTCACCCCATGCCGAGAACCTCCACATACCTCTCCAACGGCTCCTACCGCCTGCCCAACCCCAAATTCCCCGCTGTCCTCCGAAGCTCCACCCTAGTCGTTAGCCCAGTACGATGTCAGGCACACTGGCCACTATGAAGTCAAGCCCGCCGGCTGCTCCGAAGATAGGCCTGCCGGTCACCGCAACGACAAGCCCGCCGGCTGCCCAGTTTCCCCGTAACCCCAAAATTCTGAATAATTTGTAATATATAATTATTCACGGTATTTAGAAGTGCCCACGATAACAATATCGTGCATACTCATTACCGTGATATATCGCATGACCGAATACCGGCACAAGTCTAATTGCAGCTGAGGTCGCGCTGTAGGGTTTGCCTCGAGCTCTCTAACCGGGTGAGCTGGCATGCCGCCGCTCTAGGTGCGTGCTTCCTGCTGGGGTTGGATGACGAGATAATTCGCTGCGATCTTCCTACGTGTGATTTTCCCCTGATCGAGCTGATTAATCTCGTGCTGTTCTTAAATGGTTCAGATTTCGAAATTGAAGAAGTAAAGAAACTTCCTAAGCCTCGTCATCCAACTCCCGCGGGAATGCACCATGAAGAGAAAAGGACTGTTCTCTGCCTTCATCCTAGCCCCAGAGCTCGCTCCAGTGTCGGCTGCAGCCCCTCAGTTTGCTCCAGTGCCAGCTCCTCGTACACGCTTCCCAATCCCTGAGTCTAGCCCAGGGAGGGCTCCAGATCCCCCGTTGAGCCCAGGGAGGGCTCCGGATCCCCCGTTGAGCCCAGGAAGGGCTCCGGATCCCCAGTTAAGCCCAGGGAGGGCTCCGGATCCCCAGTTGAGCCCAGGGAGGGCTCCGGATCCCCAGTTAAGCCCAAGGAGGGCCTCGGAGCCCGCAAGCGTCCCCAAGTATTTTTTTGGGGGGGGGGGGGGGAGGG
>NW_015558695.1:1354159-1368698 GCF_001515605.1 Sinocyclocheilus anshuiensis | reverse complement strand
GTAGGGCTTCAGCCGTAGAGGCCGGGGCGGGGGCGGGGGCTGGGGCCGCGGCCTCCTGAACTACCTGCTCCACCGTGTCCTCCTGGGCTGCCAGATCCGCCATGGCCGCCTGAGTTCCCTGCTACACCATGGCCTCCGAGTCTGTCTGCTCCGCCATGGCGCCCCGAACTGCTAGATCCGCCATGGGTCCCTGGAGGCCTTTCATCCGTTAACCTGGTTCCTAGAGGCCTCCAGAGTGCCAACCCCCCCTCCCCGTTGGATGTTATACGGCGCGGGACGTGCCTTCCAGGAGTGGGGAGTCATGTCAGACTTTGTTCCGTGTTTTGTGTGTGTTTTGCTCCCCATGTGCCCTCCTTGCCCATATTTGGTTAGTTTCCAGTTCCTGTCCTGATTATGTTGATTTAATTCAAGGTGTTCCCCATTTATTTCCATTGATCCCAGGTGTGTCTCGTCATCCCCTCGTCTTGTCATGTGTTTAAATAGTGTTCCCTGTTTTCAGTTCAGCGTCCGGTATTGTTTATGTCTTCATGTTCTACGTGAGTTTTCTGTGTTTCCTTTATGTTATTAAAAGCCTCTGGATTGATGTACTCCTCGTCTCCCTCCGTTCTTTGCTCCGCACTCCACTCAGTAGTGCAACCGTGACATAGATAGCATGATGTCTATTTTAGGACCATTTAGAAAAATTCACCCAAAAAGTTGTTTTTATATAGTCTAGATTTAAGGGTATTATACATTTGATAAAGCAATAAGCCCCAAGAAGCCGTAGTTTACAGTGAATTTATAACAGCTAAGGGCCGTTGTTAGAGCTAACAGCTTACACCCCCTTAGCTGTTATAAATTCACTGTAAACCACGGCTTCACGGGGCTTATTGCTTTTATAAAACGGTTATTCCATATACGTAGTAAGGTTTCAGAAAATAAAACAGAGCAAATAAAGTTTAATGATATTAATAAAAACAGTATTCTTCCACCAAACAATGTAGTTCCTCAGAATCAGTTGTGGTTGCAACAAAGTGGTTGCCAAGCAACAGACAAATGTAAACAAAGGTGTATGTTTGTAGAGTAATTTACAACAGCTTCGAACGTGGCTCAGCCAATCAGAATCAAGGACTGGAACTATCCGTTTTATAATGGACCTTTTTCACATTTCTGGGTTTCTCAGCAGCGGAAGTCGTCATAGTTGGGTAAACTTGAAGAGCAGTGAATGGGAGAGCACCACACATATATTTTTTGCATTCCCAGTTGCTCAAATAGCAAAAGAAAAACTCCACGATAGTGTTTTCATGACTTTCAATAAAAGGAAAAAAATTGAGAGAGACTAATAACGGCAGTCAGAAGAGAGAACGATGTCAAATTTACCGTATAGACGCTGCATTAGACCTCGCATTAGCGTTAACTGTTTTTTTGTAATTTGATGCAAAGGTGATGCACAGTCTTGTGAAAAAGGTCCATAGTAATTTTGTACTGCCTGCTTATTTTGTGCTGAATCACAGTAATGAGAATTATAATTTAGGAATAATGACAATTACAGAGTCAAAGAGTAAAACGTGACTGTGTTAAATAATGGGATATGGGTGGTAATTTGCTTAATTGTCATGAATATGCTATAATGACAGATAATGTCATAAAAATAATGGTCCTGAAAATTGTTTTTCTTTTGTTTTTCTTTTTTTCTTTACAATATGTGACCCTGGAGCTCAAAACCAGTCTTAAGTGTCAATTTTTCAAAATTGAGATTTACACATCAACTGAAAGCTGAATAAATAAGTGTTCCGTTTATGTATGGTTTGTTGGGATAGGACATTATTTGGCCGAGATACAACTATTTGAAAATCTGGAATCTGAGGGTGCAAAAAAATCAAAATATTGAGAAAATCGCCTTTAAAATTGTCCAAATGAAGTTCTTAGCAATGCATATTACTAATCAGAAATTAAGTTTTGATATATTTACGGTAGGAAATGTACAAAATATCTTCATGGAACATGATCTTTACTTAATATCCTAATGATTTTTGGCATAAAAGAAAATTCGATAATTTTGACCCATACAATGTATTTTTGGCTATTGCTACAAATATACCTGTGCTATGACTGCTTTTGTGCTCCAGGGTCACATATGACCTGGGCACAGTGTCTGCACGAGAGTGATTCACGGCATTTAGATTTGCATGGCTATACAAAACCCTATATAGGCTTACTAAAACAAATATGCCTCTTCAAAACAAACAATATTTAGATTTAGTTAGAAAATTGAATAAAATAAAAGACAAATAACAAAATTACGAAAATCTATACAGACAAAATGACGTTTAAGTAGCGTCGACATGGCCGGACATATTTTCATGAGATTCACTCAGCTGGAAGATCAGAGGAGCTGCTTGAGGAGGCTGATTCAGCATGATGTCACTCAACACAATCTCCAGAATCTTCGGTCGCAAGATCGCTTATTCCAGAAAGATCTAAATTCATGTCTGCACATGAATTTGCCAAGTTAGTGCCCAATACCACCAGCCTAACTATATTAAAACAATCAGAAGTGGCATCTTCAGTCTACATAGTGGAAAACCGATCAAAAGTAACTAGACATTTCTCATAATGTTTCTTCTCCTAACGAAGGTCTCAATGGAGAGCTGACCAAAAAAAAGCCTCAGAACAACAGGCTTCTCCTAACACAGCTGCCAATGGAAAACAGCCTAACAAGTAATATACAATAATACAGTGATAACGAAGTAAAAATAACATAAAACAATTGCATTATAGGGATAGTTCGCCCAAAAATGAAAATTAACCCATTATTTACTCACCCTAAAGCCTTCCTAGGAGTATATGACTTTCTTCTTTCAGACAAATTCAATCGAAGTTATTATAAAAAAATGTCCTGGCTCTTCCAAGCTTTATAATTGCAGTGAATGGGGGTTGAGATTTTGAAGCCCAATAAAGTGCATCCATCCATCATAAAAAGTGCTCCACATGGCTCCGGGGGTTAATAAAGTACTTCTGAAGTGAATCGATGCGTTTGTGTAAAAAAAATATCCATATTTAAAACTTTATAAACAGTAATCTCTAGCTTGAGGTATGAAAAAAAAACACTTCAGTTTTAATCAGAGGCCCAAACTGATCAAAAATATGCAATTTGGTGCAGTTGCTGACATTTATTTGGCCAAAAGTAAGATGAAAATCAATGTAATGTAAATCAATGAAATCTTCATAAAAGTTTAGCAGACTACTTGCATAAAATGCTTATAAATATCAGTTGTCACTCTATATCTCCCAGTAATATGTCTTTGTAAGCCGATATTTATTTACATGCTTAGTTTTATCAAAACTCTATAATGTAAACATATAATGCACATATAATGTAATGTAACATATAATGTAGTGCAATTCTGTACAATGATGACTGAGAGATTATTGTTCCCCAAAAGCCTGACATTTCAATGTTATCTTTTTATTAATGATGTATGGACAATCAAGTAAATCTACATAGTTGCTCTGATCCAGTCCAGTTTCATCTTAAAATATTACGTGGAAATGTGAGCTAGCACAGTGGTGTGATTTGAGAGATGTGAAAGAAGTGCCAGCCTCAGAGACTCAGATAAGTGTTATGTAGCCTAATTCAGAGTTGCTAATTACGACGGTTATTAGCTGGGAATAACACACACCAGAATGTTTTGACTGATCAATTAGAATTAAATATTCCTGAGACCCATGTAATAAATGAATGCTTTACATTAAGGTTCACTTTTAGATGTTATTAACGTTTATAGCTCATCAATAACTGATTCACAGTATATTATATTGGTTTCTAATCATTGCTGTGGATAGGCATCATGAACTTTTGCGGAGAATCATGGCTAAGGTACAGAGTAGATTCTGGTAAGAAACATTGTAAGAAAAGTAACATGAGTCATGAGATATAAATGAGAAAACCATAAATACAACACCTTTCAGTCTTGCTAAGATAGTAAATTTTTGCTGCATCATGAATAAAATCAGGACTCTGGTTTTGAGTGAAATAAATATTAATAAATATATTTGTTAAGCATTTATAACATGTGAGTTAAAAATGGCTCACTGTTTGGCAGGTATTGCATTAAACTCACCCTTTTACTCATGCATTTATAACTGCTTATCAACATCCGAATAAACCAAATGTATCTAATCTAATCTAAAAAATAAAAAAGTACCAAATCTACATAACATTATGATTAGAAATGTTTTTAATTAATTCAAAAATAATTTTAATCACAGTGTGACTCAATATATGTCAGCATAACATTACAAAGAATAAATTCCAATGCTGAAGAACCACTTATGGCGCTTTTCCACTGCATGGTACGGCACGGTACGGCTCGGTACGGTTCACTTTTGGGGGGTTTTCCACTGGGTACAGTACCTGGTACCTGGTACTTTTTTTAGTACCACCTCGGTTGGGGTTCCAAGTGAACCGTACCGTTACCAAAACGTGACGTGTAAACTCTGCTGATCACGGATTGGCTGGAGAGAATCGTCTCTACCTGCATCACTGAACTTGTGACACAAACAACCGAGCCGAGTCGTACCACGCAGTGGAAAAGCGCCATTAGTTTAACACACAACCTGCAGCCAGTCTGTTCCTCACATAAACTATTGTATGGTGAATTACAATATATTGCATCCTCAAACTTATACAGAGGATAATCATTTTGGCAAATGAATAGATGGACAATATACACTTTTTTTTTTTTAATGGTTCAAAAGGGGGTTTTCACAGTGATGCCGTAGAAGAACCATTTGGGTAACCCGCAGAACCTCGATGATCAGTTCTTAATTATTAAGCATTTTTATAGCTAATACAGTTTAATAATCGAATTTTCTCCATTGTAAAGAACGTTTTGTGGAGTGGAAAGGTTCCATAAATGCTGAAGGTTCTTCATGAAACCACACATGCCAATATAGACCCTTTATGTTTAAGAGTTAGCATAAATCATATACTGCTCTTACTAAGCCACAAAGCAACTTTAACATTCTATTAAATACAGTCAGGGCTGGAGTAACACACAGGACTACCGGGCATGTGTCCAGGGCACCAGACCAGAGGGGGTAAGATAAATATCACTTCTACAGAACACGATTTCAACCGAGGAGGATCTCCCACCCAGAAAAAAATAAATTTTAAAGCGATAATCTGGCCCTGAATACAGTTCTATTAAATAAAGTCTCTGCCCCCTCTTTCTGTTATGGATGCTATAACTATAATACTATATTAGGACAGATTCAAACTTTGAGCGACTTAAGTGACATGAATGGCTTCTAGAAATGTTATTTTTTCATGTGAACTGACATCCATCTGACATTAGGTGGCACTATAATAAAATAATTTATATTTCTTTCAAGCTTATGATTCAAGAAATCTACACTCTCAGAAGACATTTTTTTTTACAAAATGTCACTGGGGTGGCACCCTTTGAAAAAGTACTAATATGCACACTTTAGATACTAATATGTACTTTTAAAGTACTAATATGTACCTTAAGATGTAGCCTACCTTTTAGCTTTTGTGGCTCAGTGACAGCTGTTTTGTTTTTTCTGGGAATGTAAGGGTTACAATTAAAATTCAAAAATCATTATATGGATGATTATATAGAAATTATATGGAATCCAGTCATCACAAGCTTTCTATTTCTGTAAAGAGAATATCTGATATTGCCAGTTTTCTGAAAAAAAAGTCTCTTTTTAACTTGTTTTGGGTCTTTTCACATGAACAATTCAAAGAAAGTGTGTATCATTTGGCAAAGATACTCAAAAAAATGATCCTCAACTTATTATTCTCAGATGGAATTCTCTAAAAGAACCCATTTGATTAATTGTGAACACTAAGCCCAAGCTTGATTATAAACGTAACACTTTGAAACCAGGACATTCTTAGGACAGATGCAGGTTTTTTTGTTACTTTGCCCTAGGTGGCGCTAATAACAACAAAAAAATATATAAAAAAAAAATATATCAATATGATCACAATGTTCAATGTGATATTCTTTTAAATTTGCCAATTGCCCCTAACCCTCGTATTAAGAAACACTGACCACAAATCCTTGTCTGTCAAGCTTTTACTCTAGTCCAATGAAAATTCTGTGTGGTCGAATAGTTTCAAAATCAACATGAAATCAATATTAAAGCAAAGCAAACTTGCAGTCAGGCGTACTCTTGCTCTGAGATAAATGTTGTTAACTTAATGTTATGTATTGATTCAGTCATAGCTGTAGCACAGTTACTATGTTGTTAAAAAAACATTTGTGTTCAGGTACTTTGTTGTTATTAGTTTTAACTGCTTTCAAAAAGACTTCTGACTCCATTGCTGTGGTTCCCAAACGGGGTGCATGTGAGCCTGGGGGAGTAGCGTGTGCTCTGGGGGGAGGGCAATGCAATATTTGCAAAGGCAGAATGCCGGAATATTGCCAGTGTTTTATTGACTTTTTTTTTTTTTTTTGCAATCAGCAGTTCAAGCTCAAATTTGCCGTTCCACTCATCTCATGATTTAAAACACGTGTGTCATCAAACAGTTGCATCTATTTTCATAATCGGTGATCATCGGTAATCTGGTTCATTTGAGTAGCATACTGGATGGGATGATAACAGTTTAAAATTGTCTGTTACTCTCAGTGTTTATGAACTTCATCCATGTCTTTAAATAATTGTTAATACTAAATGCATTAAGTCTTAATATTTCATATTTAGATCAAATGCAAACTTTAAACTATTCAGTTCCCATAACTGCTGGTGGATTTGAATTGGCAGACTCGGTCATAATGCTGTTGGCGTCACGGTGTAATAATGAATCTGTTGGTTACAGATGATTGACGTTTAGCCTGTGGCACTGCTTGTACAAGCTACAGTCCCATTAGAGAACTCATTGAGTTCTGCTGATTGAGTTTCACTCAAAGGTCCCCACTAACTTGACCTCTTTTTACAGAGGTCATCAGGAGTCTGTACTAGAGATCTGGGCAGGTCCTCTCAATGCAGTGCACTCATAAAAGATTTGACACAGCAGCCAAAATTAAATAAAATTAAATTAAATTATTAAATTAAATTAAATTAAATTAAATTAAATTAAATTTAAAAAATATTTAATATTAAAATACTAAAGTAAAATAATAATGTAGTGTAATATACATAACTTACATAAATTATTGTAATATTTAAATTAATTAAAGATATTTAATATAAAAATATATTTTTTAAATTTATGAAAAAAAAAACATTTAATTTAAAAAACATTTAAATATATTTAATATTAAAATACTTAAGTAAAATCATAATGTAGTGCAATGTATATTAGCTCCAGTGTTGGAGGTCCAAGTAATTTAATTTTTAATTTAATGTGTTAAATGTATACTAAATATTCAAATTAATGAAAAATATTTCATATAAAAATAATTTTGTTTATTTTTTTAAATTAATGAAAAAAATTCATTCAATTTAAAGCATATTTAATATAAAAATATTAAAGTAAAATCATAATGTAACAACAATGGAGATCATGTATATTACTGACCTCGTATTTTGATGAATCATATTTCAGTGTGGGCATGCTGAATACATGCATTCATTTAGGACATGTTGATGATATCGTTACCCAGAGCTGACCGGTCAAAGACCTTCCGTAGCTCCTGGGAAAAACTAGTGTAGGAACTGCTGCATTCGCTCCCATTGTCCCACATAGCCGTTCTCCATTCTCTAGCCATCCCAGCCAGATGCATTATCACAAAGGCGACCCTGGAACTCTCAGTGGGGAAGCAGGAAGGCTGTAGTGAAAAGGTCAGGGAGCATTGTGATAAGAAGGAACGGCATGAAGTGGGCTCACCCGCGTACGGAGCCGGAGGATTAAGGCGGGGCTCGGACCGGCGTGACGCGGGTGCCTCTTCCTCCGCCGACGCAGCGGCCGTGCGACTCGCCTGCGGGCCGACCTGAACCTGATCGAGGCGCTGGGAGATCGCGGCGATCTGTTGTGACATGTTAGTCATGGCCTGATGAGATGCAGTTATCTCCTCCTGTTGACGTCCCAGGAGGATGCCTTGCTGTACGAGTGCTCGGCGGAGCTCCGTATCTTCAGCTGAGTCCATAACTGGTGGATATGTTCTGTCAGGAAATGGACGGAGGACTCAAATGCAGTTCAAACAAAAAATAGACTTTATTCCGAAACCCAAGCCAGCAAAGGCGTGAAACACCACAGTTAGGGGAATGCAGTGGTGTGGCGCTCCCTGCGCACACATTCACCAAGACAGGGGGGCTGAGAGGAATACCGGAAAACGTCCAGAATCGTACTCCCAATCCGGCCTCACTGTCCACAGCCGCGATACTAATTCCTCGCCTGAGGATCCTGGAAACAGTGCAGACAGTGTAGAGGAGAGTGAAAACTCAAAAGCGCGCCCATACGGCACATAAGGACATAAGACATACCCACGCCGAAAAAAAGACAAAGACAGGAATATATAGGAAGTGGGAATGAGTACCAGGTGCGGGCTAATAGAGCGCGCCGCCCCGCGAGTGAGCGCTGATTGCTCCACCATGTGTGTCTGAAACTGACAGGACCAAAACAACCACCACGTGCAAATGACAACGACAGCGCACAGGTGAGAGGCAGAAAGGAGTCGGAGAAGGTACCGGTACTGACAGATATAGCATTCATGTTATGTAAGCGCAAATGGCTCTGGGGTCAGATTTGCAGGTTTGACAGCTGTGATGAAGCACAGAGCAGTCTGTCAGTGTATGTAAGTGACAAGAAAACATATTTTTATTAAGCAGAGGAAGAAGCATATACCCTGCAGTGCAAGACAGGCTTAGGCAAAACCCTCCACGCACACACACAAATATATTATACATCAGCCTATGCTTCTTATATTACAGACCCCCGAACATACAACACTCGAGGGTCTTTTATTAGAGGACGAGAAAATTCCATCATGAACATGTGCTTGTGCCTGTCTAGCTGCAGGGGGACAAACACACAAAGTAGGCAGTGGGAAACTACAAAGCTTTAGAGTCTCTGTCATAAATCCTCAGGGTTTCAAGCTCTTGAAACTACACCTATTATGCCTAAATATGTTCCAGTACTGCCAAAACCTTGACAGCTCTGTTGTTATTGCATTGCAGACACCAGCATCAGAATAACAATTGTTAGTGGCAATGGTCTTAAATCAAAATCTAAGGCTGCTGTATTTGCACAGATCATGTCATAGATTGTTCGTACATAATGCATCTGCTGCAGCCATTGAAACACTGAATATTGTAAGTGTCTAGTAAAGTTGTACTAATGATGTAGTTTTTAATGTTATGGTTCACTGTAAAAAAAAATCTGTGACATTTACGGTAAAATACCGGCAGCTGTGGTTGCCAGAACTTCACCGTAAAAAATATGGTAGCAACCAGGGGTTTTTTTTTTAGGGTTTACAGACTTAACTTAAATTCACAATAAAATACCGTATTTCATAAACTGATGTAATATTATTAAAAAACCAACATATTGAACTAATATCTGTTTTGAACCATTGTAATGCACAGATAACCACCAAAAACTGGTGGTGATGAGAAAGTCACATGATCTGGGAGTGTCAATTTACGTTTTTTCACTGTAAATTATATAATGACTTTTTCTTTTTCACTTCCAAAAACCGTATTTTTAACAGTGTTTTACTGTAAAATTACATTAAATGTAATTACATTTATTCACCGTATATAGTATGGAAACTTACTGTTAACCAATTAACAGGTTTTTACTTTAGCATTTTTACAGTCTTTTACTGTTAAAATCACAATCATTTTTTACAGTGTTGTTTTTATATAGCACTTGTGCAATGTACATTTTCACACAGCAGATATGTAGTTATTTCATTTGTTTCCTTTATATCAAGGGAATAAGGCCTTTAAATTCACCTCTTTTTTTATTAGCTTTCCATCAGATTTCATCTTTTGGTCACCCTTTATGCTGGGTACACAAAATCTTATAAGATCTTCAAAATGTGAGAGACCACAAACATGAGGGCAAAAAATCCTAGATTTAACCTAATCGGGACATTACCTAGGATTGTCGGAAGGGGAGAAATCGGCCCAAAATCAGCCCGATTATCTTGTGGCGTGTACCCAGCATTAGACTGGGTTAGCATTAGAAATTTTTTTTATTTATTTTTTTTTTTCAGTTTTCTGCATGCAGGTTTCTGAGGTCATTAATATCTCAGTTGAGAAATGGGAAATATGCATAGAGAATATATAAATATATATATGTGTGTGTGTGTGTGTGTGTGTGTGTACTTGTTTACTGACTAATTATATTTTTATTTTAGTAACATCTTAGTAACAACAATGGTTACACTTAAATTGAATAAAACTGAGATCTTCATAAAGTCCTCTGAAAGCTTTTGAAAGAGCATATTAATATACATTGTGATATAATTTTTCTGTAATTAACAAATACCAGTTAGCAATCTAAAGCAGTATCATGGACTGTTTTTCTAGAGGTAAAATAACTAAAATACACGCCACAGGCCTGTGATAATGACACATCCCTCCCGGATACACTCTACATGCTCATGCATTACAAATCATCTGCACTGTTCCCCAGCCAGCTGCTTGACTTACGATGTTTCTCTTTGCACATGTACAGTATTATGTGAAGCATCCGTATAGTCTGTATTTTTTTTTTATTTATTTTTTTTTTTATTTAATACCCTGAATGAATGTATGTGTCTTCAGCTGAGAGCATCTGCATTAATGTAATTATTATTCGTTATATTCCACAGGGGGTTTCATTCATATGAAGCATTCATTTGTTATGATCAGAAAAAAGTCTGCCACAGATGCATCGCTAACATATCTTGGGCAATAGGGCTCTGTGGCACAGGAGCAGAGAGCCAGAAGGTTGGGTGGGATGTGGCAGGACATTAATTATTAGGTGGAGAAAAGAAGGAGGAGAGCAAAGGATGGGAGGAGAACGCAGTGAGTACAGGACTACAGTTTTAAAGGATTAAAGGAATGAATGGCTCGATTTTAACTCTTTGCTTCAATTACCTACTACATCCGAGTTTGAACCTAAACATTCGAAATACACCAATTTAGGAAAACAGTCAATCTTGCAACACAAGTATTCATTTGACATGCTGGGATTTGAAACATTAGCTTGCACTGTGATCGATGAATTGCAGTTATATAACAGCAGTAGTGGGACTGTTTCAATGTGAAATTCCCAATCGATTTAAATATAGTGTGTACTAAATGGAAACACCTTATTCAAATGCACTGAGTGCATTTACATTTAAAAGCAATGCAAAAGTAGGACATGCATACAGATATCATGCAAAGCTGTAGAAAAGTGTGAGAGAGAACCAGCGGACCTGCTTCTTGTCAGGCAGGTTATTATGTCCTCTGGGCCTCACAGTTTCAGTGTCAGTAACACTGGTGGGATAACTGATTCATGACCTTGGTATTACTAGTGTGATGCTTCACCGCTCTACAGTATTAAGTTTTGTTGTTTTGCACTGCTGACTAACGCTGGGTGTGATGCTTCTGTATTCCATCCATCTATAAAGTGTCATCTGTTTTTCACCATTTTCACATCCTCTGTTGCTGCACCATATGCACACACAGGCCAGATGACTCCATGATCGTGTAAAAACAGCTCAGATACTACAAAAACCTTTTAGTTTTTAATTTCTTTTGATTAAATAAATACTTTATGAATGAACAAATACTTTATTTCAGCTTTTTAAAATAATGTTTAACAATTTAGTTTTAAGCACTTTTCAGGTTGTGTATTATGCATATAGACGTTAATTGCAGGGTTTCTGCTATTATTAAAAAGATCTTAATTCACGTTTCCGCAAAATAAGTCTTTTAAAGTCTTAAATCACAGCAAAAACTCTTAAATGTTGCATGCATTGCAAAAAATAAAATTACAATTAAATTTAATTAAGTGAGTTACAATAGATGCTTTATGCTTAAAACAAGAAAAAAAAAATCCTATCTTCTGAGCCAACTGGAAGATAATTGTTCTTTCTTAACCATAAACATCATTTTGATTAATTCCACAGAAAACAAGACGTCTTATCTTATGCAGTTTTGCTTCTCAATAAAATCTATCTTGATTTAAGAATCTTTAGACATTTGTACTGGAAAACAAGACAAAAACACTGAGAAAGAATATCACGCTTTTTTTGTAATGTGATCAGAAGTACTGTAACAGGTATTTTCATATTCCTGTGGTTAGGAGCAGATCTATTGAAGCCTTAAGCAATTTTCTTTTTTGTAAAATTAATTAAATGTATGAAGATTAATTGGAAGTTGCATTTTCAAACTTCAAAGTGCTCCCTAGACATTTACATGAAGAGAACACATTGACGTATTGTGTTCCCTTCGATTTATTCCTTAAACTTTCTATAAAAAGGTAAAAAAAAAAAAAGGCTTACATTTACCTTCATCAAATCTGCAGAAATGCTCAAATTCTTCTAAATTCAGTATAGTGTTAAACAAATTAATCTCATTTAAATGTTTGTTAACAACTTTGCTGAAAATTTTCTCTCTAGAGAAAAGCACCAATTACAGAAAAATAAAACCACCCATAAATCGTCCTCATGTAAAACAAACAAACCAGAATATGGCTTTATATATTAATAACCGTAGTCACAACCCACATTCTTAAACATTAGCCTTTTAACACCTCCGTCTGTTTAAAGCATGTTGTATTTACTTTTACTAAGGTGATAAACCATCATTGTTATATAAACACATTAGACTGGTGCCTTTAAAATCCTTTTTGGTGTGGGACAAATGCTGACACACCTTTCTCAATCCCAGCAGCCACTTCTATTTACTGACTAGTTACGACCTACCTATAAATCACTTTGGCACCTATCAAATGAATAAATGCTAATTCATTTCTAGAACCTTCATGTATTAAAATCCAGCAAAATCACCAAATAAGCATTTGCCTTAAGGCAAAATGCTCTCGACACATCGAGAGATATTTCCCCCTCCTCCAACACTGAAAATAACACTTTTTCTGCACACCGTCTACAGAATTCACAGATAGGTTTGAGAACAAACAAGAGCCACAGATGGCCAATTGTTCCAGCAAAACTAATTTATCTTCCTAAGTGATGTAAATATATATATATTTAAATGATTTCAGATAATCCATTTTCCAAGCTTAGACCTTCTCCTGCCTGATTTTATTAGTACTGTATTTATAGGTGTTTATACAAAGCTTTTGCATGTTTATTTGCAAATACACTGAAACAATATGAACATATTAACAGCATCTCAAACAAGGAAGTATATGCATGTATATTTTAGATTATACTGGTACAGTAGTTACATTTTGTACAGTTACAATTTTATGGTGCATTTGTCTTTTTTGGCTGTTGATCCTTAAAGCAAACAAAATATGAATTATTTGGTTGAACAATGATCAAATGATAACAGAATTTGTATTTATTTTTAACGTTTTAACCTTTAAAAGTGATAAATACATAAACATACAATAAATGCAATAAAATCTGATATACACTGTATAAAACTTAAAGGTGTAAATAAAAAAATAATAAAGATTATTGCTGTTATTTTACAAGAAAATATTTCTACTTCAAATTTTCCTATTTCATTTAATGTGTTACTTGTTTCTTGTTGTACTTTGTGAAATTTACTAGCAATTTCTGAACATTTTTCTACACCAATTTATTTCAGCAACAATCAGATCAAATCTGATACACTGATTTCCAAATATACCTGTCGCCCAAATCCACTATAATTTAAAACCTAATACTGTTTTTGTGTCATGGGATGTAGTTTTAAGAGATTTTTATGCAAGAATGTACTTTTTTAGACTTCAAATATGCGGTTTGTTAATAAAGATAACGTCTATTTGAAAATGTGCTTCAATGCTTTCGGAGATATGAGCTCCAGGGCGTCAGCGGCTGTTCAGCGCTCATGAACCCACCGAGAGCAGCCTCACCTCGGCCAGATCCTCTGGATTTTGTCGCTGGCTCTGATGTCTCTATAGTGGTTAAACATGAGATATAATTCGTTTTGGGTAAATCTGACGGGCAGTCTTTGGTCTCATTAATCTATTATTCGTTCCAGAGCAAATAGTTTCGGCAGAAGGCAAAATCTCATCAACTTTTAATAACAGCTTGTAAGACGCAGTTAACAAATGCACTGAGCAGCGCTGTCATCGTAAATCACCCTTAACAGATGAAAGACAGTACGACAAAGATAATGCTTTCCTCAGTGGACATTGAAACTAATGTTTTATTGTGAATATGAGATTGAGCTTAAGAATGAATGCTGTATCAGATGCAGGTAATCACACTCGCTCAGTCCATCTCTCTCTCACAATACTCTACTCTACATAATACAGTGAGCTTTTAATTAATACAATACGTTTTTTAATGAAGCAACTCAACATTCCTTCGTTACTAGTTCTAAAGTGAAGTTTTTGAATTAGTAACGGAGGCTTCAGCTCAGCTGTTAAAGGGGTCATATGATGTTGCTAAAAAGAACATTATGTTGT
>NW_015558695.1:1337840-1354067 GCF_001515605.1 Sinocyclocheilus anshuiensis | reverse complement strand
TGGGTTTGAGACTTTAGTCTTTGCAACTTTAGGGATCTTATCTATTCACAAACAGCTTGTAACACTCCAAAGAGAAAGGAAAACTTGAAATCGCATCATATGACCCCTTTAAACTGTCAAACTGAGATTTGAATATGTGGCGGAAGGAAGTAGTTCCGCACAAAAGGGTTTTTAAAGACACTCCATTGATGTTTTTCATATCTATTTTACACTTGTGCCGTCGAACTGTTGTATAAACGCAATATCACTCTCGTACTCGTTTTAACTCTCGTCACTCTCATACACCACAAATGCTGGTGTTTTAGATGCTGTCGATAATAATGTACATATCAGTATATACACAAATGCATGAAAATGTGCATGTACCGTAAACCACGTTTTACATGGTTTTACCAATAAGACCATGTTTCTTTCTCACTTGCACCCTCATATACTGAAAAGTCAAGCTGTGAAACTGCTGCTAGGTCAGCATCAGTGCTCATGTCACTTCATCGCAGAAGCCTGTGGGAAAAGTACAGCATTTATATAACAACCCAGCTATTGCACAGGTTCAGTCATGCACACCAAGCTCATAACAAGAAGATTAAACTATTTCACTCCCTATCTTTTTTTTAATTTATTTTTGTATTGAACATAGAGACTTTTACAAAGTGATACGATTAATGTGAGATGCACAAAAAACAAATTTACAAGATGTTAGCTTCATTTCTGTGGTGTTTTGCTGCAGTATATGTGGTATTTTGATGAGTTTGTACATGCCTTTCGGAGATCTACCTGTCACTTTTTTGTCTCCGTAGAAAAAATGCTTGTCAAGGCCATCGAGAGTTACAGGTTTGAATGCTTTCTGAATCCTGAAACCAGCACAGAACAGACACGGGGCACCACGCCTCAGGGTCAATATGACCCAAGGGTTTCCAGGGTCTCAGATGTCCATTCTCAGTCTTACTCAAAGGAAATAATAATGAAGAATTAGAACAATGTCACAGATTACCCTGACCACACCTATTGAGAAGCAATGCTGGTTCAAAACAAATTTCAAGCCCATCCACTCCAATTTATGGTAATTCACACGAAGATTCCATGGATGTAAAACATTCTTCTTGGAACCAAAGATGCAATAAAGTCGCTTTATTTTTAAGAGTCTATGATAGCAAAGACATAGTGAACCAAAGAATCATCAAGAATGATCTGTTAAGACATGACAAGATCCACAAGATGGTATTTTGTAGCATTAGCTACATCAACAACATCATTCCAAGTTTTTATCGACTAAAGCTCTTTCTGTTAATTAAATATTCTAGTAGATTCTCTTACACTTACGATAAAAAGGCAACATGTTCACACAGTGCACCGACAGCAAACGCACTCAAACGCCCTATAGTGGAAGAGGTGTGTCCAACATGTCATCCTAATCAAGTCTTTATGACTGCTAAAAGTGCTGCAGGGTAGAAAGCGTTTCACAGTCAAATGTGCGAAAGACAGCAGTTTGTGAACCTCAAACTAAACTAAACGGTAATCATTTACAATGAACTTGTATATGTCAACACTGATTAAAACAATAGCTCACATGCACTGACAATGAATAATTTACAGTGGAAGCCCATTTCTGCCACAAAATAAAAAATAAAGGTAATTGTGACTTATATAAAATCAGAATTCCAAAATATAAACTCAGAACTCTGACTTTCTTTCAACTGTATTCGGAGTTTATATCTAGCAATTCAGAGTTTGTTAAATGTTCATTTCTACATGCACTAATATGTTCGAAAAACATTTAGATTTTTTACAGTGCATTAACAGTGAACTGAAAATGAACAATTGTTCATGAACAAGATGCCATTCATTCATCCATCTGTCAATTTTCCAAACTGCTTGTCCTGTTAAGGGTTGTGGGGGTGCTGGATTCTATCTAATCAATTAACAAGATTACTTAATTAATTAATATTAATTTAGGAGATAAATACTGTAAGAATTACTGTTCTGTTTGTTCATGATACCTAAAGCATAAAAGTAGCCAACTCATTACCTTAATAAATAATATATTAGCTAACTAGACTAAACATTGCTGTTTAATTTAAACAGCAATTTTATGCATGTACTTGCACTTTGTGAATTATATGGTGATGTCAGTGACACTTCATGCACCAATAGCTAGAAGCAACAACAGATTCACAGTCGAAATAGATCATAAAACAAACAATTCATTTATGACTCGTTGAGGGCAAGTCTCAACTGTGAGGTAATTGACACTCTCAATGTATGTTTTGTGAGTCGTACGGTGCTCTGGCCAAATGTATGATTCAGAAAAGTGAAAAGAGTCCTCCCTTGTTAGTTTTGCATTTTTCACTACAAGCTGGCTCATGCCAGTTCGATCTGGTCTCAAGAGGTAAAAGGCATTGTTGGGACCTGAAAAAGTGTTTAAGGCAAATTATGATCCGTGTCAAGAATGCTAGATAACATGAGTTATCTTTGATGCCATGCGACATATGTGTTGCAGTGGTCCTTTTTATTTTTTAGTTGAATATACAGTGGAAGAAGAAGACCAGCCATAGTATGCAGAAAAATATACAAATAATAAACATACACATGCATTAATAAAAATAATTGTTCTAACAATGTTATTTATAGTATGTTATAGTTTTTTATTCATATTTGGATTTTTATATTATTAATTAGGTTTAATTTCTTTTTTATTTTATTTCATTTTAGTTTTTATTTTTAGCAGTTTTATTATTTATTTTCCAGTTTATTTAATTTTAGTGCTTCATCTTAAACTTATTTCAGTTAGTTGTCAAAGCAACATTTCTAATTTAAGTTTTACTTTAAGTTTTTCCAGCTAATACCTATATTATTAAGTTGTGTATAACGATTTTCATTCTAATATTTATATTATTATTTCATCTAATTTTTATATAATAATGCCATATTATGTTTAATCATTTAGTTTTAGTTTCAGCTTAATTTAATTTAACAGAAAAGTTTTTAACAGTTTTTGTTTTAGTTAATGATAACAGAAAATAAAATTTTAATAATAAACAAAACAACATTAAAATAAAAGTAGAATAACACAGCACCACATATAAAAAGAATTTTGTTTTCAGTTTCAGGCCAAATTTTCTAAAGACACAAGACGATCCATTTTATCCAATGAGAAACCCCATGCAGGACCTTGCTCCTCTTTCCATGTACAGACAATACATTTTGGCTCCAACAAACTTAGAACTACTAAAGTACTCTCGCTGATAACTTTAAAGTCCTGTGGGTTTTTGTTTGGTAAATGGCATGTTAGCTCAGGCTGTAAGAACACAGATTGTTGAATTCAGAGGTTGTGGGTTCAAATCCCACCTGAGTTGGTGTGTTCAGAGCTGCTGTTCCTAAAACCATGAACAGGAGTTCATATCACACCATAGACAACATGGGAGTCTAGATGAGTGAAGGGAGAGAAAGATTTGTGTCCTTCATCAAATAACTCCTGACAGGTTTACATGCTATGCTTATGAGTAGTGTATTTTTTCACTGTTTTTGTTGACATGCATTGGTCAGTACTGTTAAATTGTACAGATTAATTGTATAATAGTACACTCAAAAAAATGCTGGGTTAAATATAACCCAGCGCTGGGTTAAAAAGGGACAAACCCAGCTATTGGGTTGTTTTGACCCAGCTATTGGGTTGTTTTGACCCAGCAGTTGGGCTGTTTTGAACCCAACCGTTGGGTCAAAACAACCCAATAGCTGGGTTTGTCCCTTTTTAACCCAGCATTTTTTAGAGTGTAGCAGATCTGTCAGTACACTAAACCAAGCATGCATTGCACACCCAAAAGATCATCTTTCTGAAGCAAAAGGTTATGCTAAATGCATAGTATTGACAACAGTAAGCAAGATCTGTCCAAATATACAGGTAGTAATTGAGAGCATCTTGAAGCTGGAGTTCACAAATGGAACGAAACTATATATAAAACACCAAAGTGAAATTTACAGTTCAAAACAGAATGTATTGTATTTCTGTTTAAACACAGATATCTTAAATGCCTTATAGGCACGTGCAATTGGAGCTTCCTGCATGCACATTTGTAGGCTTTTGAAATGCAAAAGTCATGAATATCACTTAACAGCACAGGGAGATCAAGTGAAACCCAAGCAATTCTAGACTTTGACAAGTCATTTACTTCATATACACCAATTCCCACATGCACTCACATTTATTGTATATAGACGCCCATCACCACACCTGGCTGGTCCAGGTTAAGTCGGGTTTATGAAAGAAAAGGGGCCTCAATCACACCTTTTCTCAGAGCTTGTTGGCCCAGCCCTTTGACTCAGCCTGGAGACTCTATGATTGAACAGGTTTCAGTTATCATCCGAATAATTAAAGGCACTCCTATGGGAAAACTCTTTCCAAACGAGTTGTACGTGAGGGGCTCCTTCTATCCAACGATGAGCCGCACACATAGCCACACCTACCCATTCAAACTTATGCTAACGCAGAGGCACACTTAGTTTGGTTATCTTATTGGAAAATATAAAAACTATTGCACATTAAACAGAAATGTCAAAAAAATGGTGTTATAATGAACCTTGTGCTGTGCACGGATTTTTGGAGACATCTGAAGCATTCCTCAGCCTGTGCTGACAAGTACCGTTGAATGTTTCTGCAGAGTTTCAGTATTAGAAGCTTGAAGGCAAAGCCAGAAACAAGTTTAAAAGTCAGGTAGAAGGTGAATGTTTCAAATAGTCATTTTTAATATTAAAATACTCATGTATACTTAATTTGCAGAGACAACTACAAGCACTGCATACTTAAACCATTCATAGACTCTTTTATATAAGTTCTGTATTAAGTTCTGAAAAGTCCTGTATTTTCTCAGTATTTTCAATCACTTTAGTCCCTTTATTTAACATATGGATGCACAATATATTAGTATCATTCAGTATACAAGATATTTTTTAATTGCTTGTGCTTATTTACCCTTGCTGTTATCTAACACGTTAAATTAAATCTTTAAAACACTAATAATTTAATAACACTGTTAAATGTAATCGTTAGCCCATCTAAAATGTAATATTCATTTTTCATATACATTATGATGCTGGAATAATTAGTAGCAGCATTTAAAATGATTGATTTAGTTTCCTTTTTTATGTTACTTTAGTTCATAATCAGTCATATTGTCAACTGTGACATGAAAAAATGTAACAATTGGTGCACTAGTGCATTTTAACCTGTCTTAAAAGCAATATATATAGTTACTATTAATCAATATGACTATTTTTTGTATGTCAAGTGCAGAAATAACATCTCTACCCAATGATAAGATGAGGTTGACAATAGTAGTTACGTTAATGCATTGACATGCTTTTAATTCATAACCCATCCTTTGATAGAAAGTTTAATCTTTTTTTTGCAAATTAATGGCAATTGAAGAGTTCATTTGCAAAAACAGATAACTCCGTTTTTAACAATTTTCAAAAATCAAGTTTTTTCATTGTGCATTCCAATTAATCTCAATCAAACTGCAGTTGGGGTTTTTTTATTAGGTTAAAAAATAACTAAAAATACAGCTAACTAACACAATAAAAACATGATAACATAATAAAAAACACGATTTAAAAAGAAAAAAAAATGGAGTTATCTGTTTTTGCAAATAAACTCTTCATTTGTTAAATTGTACTTCCACAAAGTTTTGTGTGTTTTGACAGAAACATTTTTTTCTTGCAGCTCATTTCATGTACGGTATACACTTCTCAGAACACTAAAACTTGACTAAGTGCATACTGAAAGAGCTCTTCATCTTCCTTTCATTCTCATCTTCTTTCATTCTGCATTCTTTTAAAATGCTTCAGAATAATTAAAGGGACATCTATAGGAAAACTCTTTCCACAAGTGATTATTAGCAAAGATAAATGTACCAAAAACGAATCTACACAAAAACAACTGATGGGTGCACAGTTAATTTTCTTATGTACAAGACTGATATTAGTATAGAGTTGTACTCAAGTGTACAGAGTGTATGTTAATGCAATTTTTAAACACAGGACTTTTTCTTCACTTCATTTATTCCCATTATTTAATTTAGGCCGGTCTGCAGAATCTGTTTAATGCAGGAGCTGAACGCACAAACTTCACTCCACCCAGTAGTAAATGTTATTTTATTTCATGAAGACCGTTATTAGTTCATAAGGCTATGTTCTTGTGAATGATTGTAACCATATTTGGAAATTAATCTCAAAGACTTGGGTGTGGACAAGAAAAAGGGGTGTGGTCTGAAAAGGTGGGACCCATCTTACTCACTAATGATTGGTGGGCTTTCATGAAAAGGAAGATATCCCTTGTTTCAGCACAATGAATATGACTGTCTGAGCAAGCACTCAACTCTCAGATTTCAGCTCAAGAGCTGCTCTGCCTTTTAATGCCATCATAAACTACAGAAGACTCCTATGAAAACATAGGAGACATTATAATAGTCATATAGAGTAAAGCTGTAAAAATTTGTGGCTTCAGTCTTTCATTGTAGCCAAGTTTCACTGATTCTTTTGTATGATGCACACAATATGAAATGCTTCTGGAAATATGATGTAGAGAGTGTAATCCTGTTTTCGCAAAATAACTTTTTATCATGCCCTTTTAATCATTGCAAACAAAAACTCTGTGTTTTTATTCGACTAAACAGCCAAAAAACTCAACACATGGAAGCTATGTAATAAATTACAGACAAATTATCATTTAAATGTATGAAACAAGTTCAACAGTGGAAGTTGCAACCTAGTGTACAAGACAGTAAAAAGTCACTCCAGTGGATATGCGCATAAATAAATCAGGATCTGGACAAATTTCAAGCATTGCGTTATTGGCAATGTTGGGCCCCACCTAATGTGTAGAACGAAATTACAGCTTTCATGTCTAGACAATCCAAAACGCAGTATGACTAACCAACCAACGATTCACTTTTCTTTGTTGCACTGTGTGGTGATGCCACACAAAGCCTGAATTAAACCATGTCCATATTGTACCATTTCTATAATTCTTCATTACTGTTGCTTGCTGGACTGTACAGTTTTATATCAGTCAGATTTTGGGTAAAAACAAAAGGCACAAGCCATGAAAAGCTACTCATTTAGAGCTTGCTCTTTAGAGAAATATCTTAAAATGTATGAAACAATGCCTATTGCAGGGATGAAGACAGTGGACAAAAAATTGTTGTGGCTACTAAGGTTGGGCCAACTTCACTGAGGCCTTACTAAGGAAGACGCTGCCAAATAAGCTCATCGCCAACTGAAAATGTCAACTGTCAATTCAATCGATAGAAACACTTTTGATTTTGTTCACCCCTTCTCTTTCCTGCAGCAGGCAATGTGGATTAACACCAGGTTTAATCCATTATCACAAACAACGAGTCTTTTGTTGCAACTGGGAGAGCAAGGATGTGAATAAATTGGAAGCTGAAACACTATTCAGCAGGGTATGATGCAACTGAAGCACTATGTGATGTTAAAGATATGCCAACCTAGTTTGATGTACCATTTTCTTGGCTATTTGTAGGAAGGGCTATGGTTTGTTATTGTAAAAACATGGTGCAATGAGAAAATACAGAGTGTGCTTCAAATGTGCCTCCTGCAATCATAGAGTCAGTTTTATAATATTAGTTTTCTTGGATTTTAACCCAAATGATATACAATATCTTGTCCAAGTTATTGTTGTTGCTGCACAATTTAAATTGTGTTTTGCCCTGTTAAAGTGTTTTCCCTATCATTATAGGTCAGTAAAGTAAAAATGTATACTATTTCATCTAAATAAATAAAACAGGAAAAAAAAGCAGTCATTTTAAATGCTATCAAATGAATTTAGTATTCACAAAATTATAGTGTTCAGTATGAAAATTCTCAAAATATTTATTGAGATTACATTTAACAGTGTTAAGATTAACTGTAAATAAGCATTAGACAACAAAAAAAGGTGTTCTACATATAAAAATGTAGTAAATTAGCATTCAAAATTAATATCAACTGATATATCAAGTCAAGTCAAGTCAAGTCTGCTTTATAGTCAATTCCTCACCGTTCAAAGCACTTCATGAGGATGGGGGTAAGTGCAACTGGACGGTAGTCATTGAAGCAGGATGGAGACGACTTCTTCGGGACTGGAATGATGGATATATATATAGCATATCAAATGATACAATAAAAAAAAAAAAAAAATGGTACTTTGATACTATTTTTACTTCTTAACCCTAGACTGGGACTGACCCTCTATACTTTTATATTTCAGTAATAAAGTCATTGGCATTAATATACACTTACAATATTTATTGATCACACCAATTGGCTCCACTTAGATATTTCGGCCATTATAGATACTGTCAATATGATTTATTGTATTGCCTGCTATATATATTACTTTATATTATGCCTGCTATATATATGTATATATATAATTTTTGGTTGTCTCTAAAAGGAAGTTTAGTAGTTCAAATAACTGATCTGAATAACCAAAACTTTTGACCAATGTTCTCATATGTCCCAATGAAAATATATGTTACACCAACAGTTGCACCCTAAATGCACTACTCTTTCATCTTAAATGAAAGATTGGTTGTTATGAGAGTGATTAAAAATATATAACACCAAAGTCACAAGAACTAAGTACAATTGAATACACAAATTTCACACATGGCCAAGCTAAACGCACATCTGATTGTTTTTCTCTAATCACATAAAAATGAAATTCACGTGATTTCTGTAGAGGATGCTTCAAGACATCTCACAATCCAATCCCCCACATTGTATAACTTGTATCACCTGACAGATTGCATTGTACACATTCAAATGGGGTGAAACTCCACCAAAACCCCCTCAACATCTGACAAAGACTCGACAGTATTACTGTTCAGATCAATGGATTAACAATAGGCTGTACCATTTTAAGAAAAATCCACTGGCGGCCAAATACCACGTAAACAATGTTTGTTAATCAAGTGACTCCTCCTGAATTTCTACAGACAAATATGCCTAATTTTCCTCTCAGTGACAAGGGGCTATGTTTATAGAGGTCCCGGTTAATGTTCTAGCGTTCTCACATTAATAAACCTGACAGACTGAATCTATTCCTGCTGTGCACTTCACTTTATCTGATTAACTAAGTGAGTGAGTTTTCTAAATTAATCTTTCAGACCTGTCCACTTACCAAGTCTGCAGAACCACGCTGACTGTTTGAACATGATAGGGGCGATACTGACATGCTAACAAAAGCAGCACGTGTTGCTAAATAATGCCACCTAAGGACAGCTACAAAAATAACCACACTGATGCAGCCACCATTCTCTGTTCTGAGTTCTAATACTCACCTATAACAATCCAAACTAAAGTTAAAATCTAGTATGCTAAAGCAAACAAAGCTGTTAACATTCCCAATAAAGTTTGTGCTATGTGTTTTAATATGAGGTAACATAAAAATCTACTTTGCATGCAACTGCGACAACACTCTGGGAACCACAGAGCAAGGTAGTGAAGTAGTGTCCGTGACAGAGCCATTGAGGTGAGAGAACAGAAGCTTGATTGTTTGACTGGAAAGAGGAGCCTGCGGGTCACAATGGCTTCCAGGACGAGCGCCAAGCTTCAACATTTAAGCCCTTCATCAAATATTCCCCTATTTAATACTCCTGCATGAAATTTAAAGCAAACAGAGAGCCCTGAATCTCCCAAAATCATGAAATATGTATGGAGTTGTATAGTTTGCCATGCTCTAAGTTTATAGAATGCCATCTGGTTATTTAACTAAGGTGCACTGGATTACAGAGCACTAGTCAAATATAAAGGTTTTGTAGTATATGCAAGAAGAGGGTGTGCTGAATTCTGGTAGTTTGACCTTGTTTTTCTACTCCCGGTTTGTCTCCTAATTTCTCCACTTTACGTGAGAGAGTGTGCATAAAAATCAGGGTGTGACCAGGCCTTCTCTGCTGAAAGCGCTTCCATACCAGCCCAGCAAGATGGGTGTATGTATCATTTGGACAGGGACGAAAGGCAGGACAGGAGCCTGAGGCCGAAAGGGGAGTGGTCAGGTGAGCCCCTCCCGTAGCATAAGAGGTATAAAAGCTGCTGCACTCCTTGAAGAAGGCACTCAGAGGGATTTAACTTTCCTCTTAGTGAGCTCTCCTGCTCTGGATCTCTCTGTCTCATCCTGCTCTTTCTCTCTCTAAACCTCACCCCTTCATAGACGACAGCAGCCATGTCTTCGATCAAAACCACTACTTATAGCGTCAGCGGTGGAAGCATGAGTGGCGGCATGGGTGGAGGTATCAGGAAGGGCTTCTCTAGCATGTCTGCCAGCGCAGCACCCATTGGCAGCAGGATGAGCTCTGTGTCATTCCGTCGCTCCGGCGGTGGCGGTGGCGGCGGTGGCGGCATTGGCTTTGGTGGAGGGTCTGGAGCAAGCTACGGCTACAGCATTGGCGGCGGTGGCTATGGAGGAGGTCTCGGAGGAGGTTATGGCGGTGGTGCAGGATTCGGCGGTGGTTCAGGATTCGGCGGTGGTGCAGGATTCGGCGGTGGTGCAGGATTCGGTGGTGGTGCAGGATTTGGTCTAGGTGGAGGGTACCCTGGTGGTATGGCACCCATCACAGCTGTCACAGTCAACCAGAGCCTCTTAGCCCCACTGAACCTAGAAATCGACCCCAACATCCAAGTTGTCCGCACCCAGGAGAAAGAGCAGATCAAGAACCTCAACAACCGCTTCGCTTCCTTCATTGACAAGGTTAGTCTTCTTGCAAGCATACACAGTTGTACAACACAACAATCTCATTTTGCACCTCCAACATTTTGACTTTTCATTTGAATGTTGGATTTTCATGCACACATTTGAAGGGCCTTCATATGAGCTGAGTTCTTCTCATTAAATATTTCACAACCAGTCACTTGCACCTGGAAATCCTCCTAGTGTCAGATTCTGTATAACGGTAAGCACATAGGAGACAGGCTGGCATTGCATATGCCATATTTTGCATCATTATCACTACATTTCAGTCAAGCAGTCAAAGTCTATATCTTAGCACAGGCTTGAGTTTTTTTTTCCTTGTATGCAATTGTTCTCAGACAGTCAGGGTGAATTTGGAAACCCAAGCCAGGTGAGATCCAATGACTAGGCCAATCCAAATAAGGGCAAGGATCAAGTTTGCCCTCTATCCCTATGGCAGCAATGCAGGTGTGTGTGTGTGTGTGTGCGTGCGTGCAACAGATGAGCACCGTCTTTAACTCTTACTTAATGCAATACCTGTCATAAAAATGGCCCTAAAAGTAACTTTATGTAGGTCCTAATAATAATTTTATTTTATCCTAAACAAAACAAGTTTCCTGTTTTGATTCTCCGACCCCTTTGGGGAATTCACCATGTAACCACACCTTGTAAATTTCACCCCCTTACCTAGGTGCTACGCCCATTTGTATGATTCTGTCAAGAGATATGATCAGCAATCATGTAGCTCACATAACTCTTCTGATCTCATGATGCTTTGTTCTTTTTATGTGAATCATGCAAGTTCAAAGTCATTGTAAGATTTTGTACAAAATTAATTGCATGGCATAAATGTGCAGGAGGGTGGGAACAATTAGTACCTGAGGGTAAGGCGTGCCATATCATCTCTGTTAAGGCCTGCAGCTTGGCACAGGTCTCCTAGGAGCCTCGCCTTAATGCCTGGAGGGAAACATTGTTTTGGGAGCATAAATTGGAGCATAGAGAGTCTGAACATGTTGTGGTGTCACTTGAGGTTAGCATTTCATTATCTCCAAAGAGGAGTGTGCATATTAAGAAGACAGTTACTCCACGAACTGTGCTGGCCAACAAGGCATGGTACATATGCTAATAAATTCCTCTAAATGTGCCAAAGGTGTGTCACCGCAAGTCCTGATATGCAATAAGAGGCGTGTTTAATAATTACTGTGAAAGACTTATCTTGTGGCATGAGTAATGACATATCAAAGATCCTTGATGTCCTAATAAAGCCATTTATTCAAATCGTTTATCTCCAACACAGGTGCGCTTCCTGGAACAGCAGAACAAAGTACTCGAGACAAAATGGAGTTTACTGCAGGACCAGACCACTACCCGCTCCAACATCGACGCCATGTTCGAGGCCTACATCGCCAACCTGCGCAGACAGCTTGACGGACTTGGTAATGAGAAGATGAAGCTAGAAGGAGAGCTAAACAACATGCAGAACTTGGTAGAAGACTTCAAGAACAAGTGAGTAGCTGTGCAAGAGCAGGTTTATAGTCTATGAATTACGCTTTGTGTGCATGGTATAATTTGACAAGTAATGTGCTAAAGTGGAAAACTTATCTTTGCAGATATGAGGATGAAATCAACAAGCGTGCCTCAGTGGAAAATGAATTTGTCCTGCTCAAGAAGGTAAAACACTTCACTGCTGTCTTGATCCTCTAGTTATATTTTGCAATTCTTTTCATTGTAAATCTGTAAAGGCCACATATTATATTGAGATTTGTACATGTCTTCATAGGATGTTGATGCCGCCTACATGAACAAAGTTGAGCTTGAGGCCAAGGTTGATTCTCTTCAAGATGAAATCAACTTCCTCAGGGCCATCTTTGAAGAGGTGAGAGTTGATTAAAATTATATTACCACTGAGATGCTAGTTTTCAGTGTTAGGTGCATCTCAAACCTTCACTTTGCAATTTTAGGAGCTGCGTGATCTCCAGGGACAGATCAAAGACACATCAGTCATTGTGGAAATGGACAACAGTCGCAATCTGGACATGGATTCCATCGTTGCTGAGGTCCGTGCACAGTATGAGGACATCGCCAACCGCAGCCGCGCTGAGGCTGAGTCGTGGTACAAACAGAAGGTAAGAAAAGACGTTCAAGCATCAAACCAACACTATTTTGAAGCAATCAACTGACAGATTCTAATCACACCACCTAGTTCGAGGAGATGCAGTCATCTGCCGGCAAATACGGAGACGACCTTCGCAGCACCAAGCAGGAGATTGCTGAGCTCAACCGCATGATCAGCAGACTTCAGAATGAAATTGAAGCTGTCAAGGGACAAGTAAGAATTTTGTTAGTCTTTGGATGCTTTTGGATGAGATTTTAACCTGAATTAGATTGCCAACCAAATCCTTAGTACGAAATGTACTTTCAAAGAAAGATTTGTACTTTCAATGATCAAAATTTGCATGTTACGTTGGAAATAACATGATG
Organism: Sinocyclocheilus anshuiensis; assembly: GCF_001515605.1. NCBI lineage: Eukaryota > Metazoa > Chordata > Actinopteri > Cypriniformes > Cyprinidae > Sinocyclocheilus > Sinocyclocheilus anshuiensis. The sequence continues at coordinate 1,340,863 of NW_015558695.1, read as the reverse complement.
TAAATTAGTCTCTGAGGACAAGACTAATGTAAAAGTGTTGCTGAAAACTAAAGTCATAATGTCTTCTTTGAACTGCTCAGCGTGCCAACCTGGAAGCTCAGATCGCTGAGGCTGAGGAGCGTGGAGAACTGGCAGTGAAGGATGCCAAGCTCCGCATTAAGGAACTGGAAGAAGCCCTGCAAAGAGCAAAGCAGGATATGGCGCGCCAGGTGCGTGAGTACCAGGAGCTCATGAATGTCAAACTGGCCTTGGACATTGAAATCGCCACCTACAGGAAACTTCTGGAAGGAGAGGAGAGCAGGTCAGTCTCTTTGCTCTTCTGAAAGTATATTTTTTCTGTTTAAATTTGTCTTTATATTGACATTTATTTTCTTTGTCAGGATTGCTTCTGGTGGTGGCTCTGCAACTATCCACATCCAGGAGTCAAGCAGCAGCGGTAAGCATATTATCTTTTCCTATCATGACCTTAGACAAAAAGCATATAATTTGCTGTAAAAACTGCATTGGTGTTCAGTAAAACTAATGTCTCTGTTTTTTGGTTCACAGGTGGTGGCGGCGGTGGCGGCGGCGGCTTCGGATTCGGTGTTGGTTCTGGATATGGTGGTGGTGCCGGATACGGTGGTGGTTCTGGATATGGTGGTGGTGCCGGATACGGTGGTGGCAGTGGCTTCAGCAGTGGCAGCGGCTATGGATATGGTGGTGGCTCAGGGATGTCCATTGGCGGCGGTGGTGGCGGCAGCAGCCAAGTCTCAATTTCCCGCTCTGTGGTGCAGAGCCAGAAGCGCTACTTGTAAACCAAAAACGTCCACCCAGTTCCCCGCTCCCAAATATCATCCACCACCTGGGCAACTCCTACCTTTTTCACTCCACATTTCAATGCTTCTTACCTTTTTGATGAATTTAAGCCCCAAAAACCACTGTCACCCAAAGAGACTTTCATGTCAAAGTGTTATATCAGAATGGCTTTTCACACTCACTGTGTTGTCTTTGATTTTTGTTTTTGCCTCTTGGCATCACTCCTCATCCAGAGTACAAATTGTCCTTAAGTGGATGCACAATGAGAAAGGAGCTAATGAGACAGACAAAGCTTGGAGCTCAAGTACTTCTTCAGGGTGAATAGCTTTTGTGGCTCTATGTCACGACATGCAAGTATTAAACACACAAAATTAATTCTTTTTCAGCTGACTCAGAATTCTACGTCACTACAACCAGCATTGTTAATGCTTCTGCTGCATACTCATAGTGCAACAAAATCTACTCAATTGAGATTGTACTGCCCTCAGAGAGGGGTAACTGTGAGGCAAATCTCAGTTATTACCCAACTTTTACTCTTTCCTTTTCCTGATTTTGGATGATGGGCTGATGAGCTGTTCTTATGTCAAAATTTTTGTATTCATCAAGTCATGTACCACTTGGAAACACCAATAAATCAGGGTTACATCAAATCATTTGTCTTCAGTTATTTCTTTAACCTTTCTTTTTTTACACAACATAGGAATACACAAATGCAACAAAAAAATGACCATTTAATTATCACTGCTATAGAGATATTTGGGTAAATGACATGCAAGAGTGTCCACAATAAAGAAAAGGGGAAGGAAAGTAATTTATGGTTTTGAAAAACGTATAGACCAATTTCAAGAAAAGTTTAAATTTAATGACCCTAAAAATGTAGTGTAAAAAGATTTGACTTGCATCTTTTTTTTTCTTGAATGTTGCGAATGAATTAATAAATGTCATTACATTTTTGGTGAGTCGCAACAGATGAGAATTACATTAATTTGTGATTTTTTTGTTTTTCTAAGAAATATTAATAGAAGAACATTCCAAATACTTAGTAAGGTTTTCTTTTAAAAATGTCATTATTTTAATGCGCTGTTTTTTTCCATATTATCCTGATAATTTTAACCCATATTTCGAATTCACACTAGCAAACATAATATTCATATTCAAGTCAAATTAGCTAGCATCCATTTAACATGGATCACAACTAACAAAAAGTACCAAAAGATTAAAAATATGCACCAAGGTAACATCACAGTATTCTTTGTTCTTTGTTTAGTTCTTTGGTTTTTGTAATCGACAAAACTGTAAGGCTAGTAATTATTAATCAGATTAATTAAGAATAAGCATAAAATAATATTACATTGGGAAACAAGGACATAGCCCATATCTCACCTTCAAGATCAAAGCAAATGTTTGAGACTGTGGGAAACAAATGTAAAAAGATTTCAAAATTAAAAATTCATACTGATCCACCAGTTCTGAATATTGACAGCGTTGTTAGGATATTGGTGAGGGAAAAATACACACTTATTCTTGTGATGTTCGCCTCAAGATTAGAAAGGGCAACAGGCATAGAGCACTGGCTAAAACATGAGGGTAACAAAAGTACCAACTCTTCAGAGACTTAAATAACGCTGTTAAATGTGCACGACACATTAAACATTTGTTGGCTAAACAGATAAATACTACCCAACCACTATTCAAACGCGTTCCCATAAGACCTAAAAACCACACCTGACCAGGCAGTGCCAAAATATCGGGTTACAACAGGCCAACTACGCTTCCATTCAGTGAGGGTTTAGCTGGCAGGTCAGTTAGTATTCCTTATACTCCTTAAAGTACAATTCTGTTGTTGTTTAAGTGGATGAACCTGATAGCAATTGTCCTGTGAGAGATACTAACCTCTGTCGAAAGCAGATGATTGATTCATCAGAGTGAAGAAGACCTGATAAATGACAGAGCAGGCCAAAAACCAATACAAGGTACCTGATACAGATTTTTGGTACACTGTCATCCAGCAGATATAGCAGCAAATATAATATAATATAATATAATATAATATAATATAATATAATATAATATAATATAATATAATATAATATAATATAATATAATATAATATAATATAATATAATATAATATAATATAATATAATATAATATAATATAATATAATATAATATAATATAATATAATAAATATAATATAATATAATATAATATAATATAATATAATATA
>NW_015558695.1:1309660-1337795 GCF_001515605.1 Sinocyclocheilus anshuiensis | reverse complement strand
ACTCTCACAGGAAACAGTCCTCATCTATAATATAATAAATATAATATAATATAATATAATATAATAATTAAGAACAAAGACATCCACAAAAAATCTTTTATTTTTTACACTTTTATCTTTCCTCGCTTCATTATCTTAAAATACTTCAGTTCTTAAAAGTTCCGTAAAAGCTGGTTTACACACTTAGACATTGTCAATATCTATTTAGTTCATGTTTGATAACAAAAAAAGGATGATATCTATTGAACTGTGCTTGATAACAACAGGTTTTAAAGACATCTAGCCAATGGCATTTGACAAAAAAGCAAACAATAGTTCATCAGTGTCTTTAATTCTGTGGAGTGCTCTTCTCTCGATGTGAATATGAGGTATTATGTTGCAGTCACTCTGGGGTTGTCTGGGTCAAATGTCATGATCTCCATGTGGATAAGACCTGTGAGACATGAAAAGGCAGAATAGCATTAAAAAATATACATGATGTCAATGCCAACATAAGAATTTAGAAATGTTTCAGAGCAGATTAAACAGAATGGCAGAGTACAGAAGGCATTTTAAATGTTAAATAAGATGGAGTTTTATATGTTTGTATGTATATGCTCTCACTCTTCCATTCGCTGACAGCCAGATCCAGACTCTCAAAGGAATCATCATATGCAGGGGACACAGGCTCGTTTTCAGGGTCATGGAACTCAGAAAGATATGGATGCGAAAGACTGTTTTTTGCCGTAAGTCTGACCTCCGAGTCTAAAACCAGCATGCCTTCCAACAGGTCGATGGCTGTAAATAGAGCACACATTAAATCAAGCTGAATTACAGTAAAGAATACATTAGATGGGAAATCTTGTCAAGACAAACATTATTATCGGCTTTACAAAGCCTTGTTTGAGAGTTTAGAATATTATTAAATGCTTAAAGCTTTGTCAAGCAATAATAATAATGGCTATCATAGTAATATAGTAGCTAATGTAGTAGTCTTCCACTAGATGGTGACATTTCCTCATGCAAAATCTATGCAATATCACACAAATGCGTTTGTGACAAACGGGAACAGTTCACCCAAAAATGAAAATTTGCTTAAAATTTACCTCTGCACTAAATGGGTGCCATCAGAATGAGAGACCGAACAGCTGATAAAAACATCACAGTAATCCACAATTAATCCATACGACTCCAATCCATCAGTTAATGTCTCTGTTTGTAAGAAAAAAAAAACATTGGACTTTTTTCGTTGTAAACGGTGCTTAATCTGTACATATTTCTCCTTTTTTACTGGATAAAGCAATGGTAGAGTACTTGTATTTTAGCCTAAAACAATGGTTTGAAGGTAAAAAATGTCTTAATAATTGATTTGTTTATTAAAAACATTAAGCTTTTTGCTTCACAAGACGTTAACTGATGGACTGGAGTCATGTGGATTATTGTGATGTTTTTATCAGCGGTTTGGACGGCACCCATTCACTGCAGAGCATCCACTTGGTGAGCAAGTGATGTAAGGCTAAATTTCTCCAAATCTGTTCCAATGCAGAAACAAACTCATCTACATCTTGGATGGCCTAAGGGTGAAATTGATTTGGGAGTTGTGGACATACCATTAGGATCCATACCAGAAAAGACCTCTTTGAAGGCCTTTTTCTTTTGTACTGGAAGTGAGCGGACATATGATTGTGCCTGCAAACACATCAAAACAATAATAAAAAAATAGACTCACTCAAGAATCACATGTTCCTAAAATAGGCAGTAAGAGTTGTCTGATGGTATTTGCCTACATCTTTGCTTTGCATTTTCTGAACAAGCGTTGAGCTTGGTGTGCCTGTCAAGTTGAGGATCTTCTTCAGCTGATCAATACCTTAACATAGCGTTAAAGAATAGGCACTCCTTTGGTCGACAGATGTTTTTTGCCGTAAGTCTGACCTCCGAGTCTAAAACCAGCATGCCTTCCAACAGGTCGATGGCTGTAAATAGAGCACACATTAAATCAAGCTGAATTACAGTAAAGAATACATTAGATGGGAAATCTTGTCAAGACAAACATTATTATCGGCTTTACAAAGCCTTGTTTGAGAGTTTAGAATATTATTAAATGCTTAAAGCTTTGTCAAGCAATAATAATAATGGCTATCATAGTAATATAGTAGCTAATGTAGTAGTCTTCCACTAGATGGTGACATTTCCTCATTCAAAATCTATGCAATATCACACAAATGCGTTTGTGACAAACGGGAACAGTTCACCCAAAAATGAAAATTTGCTTAAAATTTACCTCTGCACTAAATGGGTGCCATCAGAATGAGAGACCGAACAGCTGATAAAAACATCACAGTAATCCACAATTAATCCATACGACTCCAATCCATCAGTTAATGTCTCTGTTTGTAAGAAAAAAAAAACATTGGACTTTTTTCGTTGTAAACGGTGCTTAATCTGTACATATTTCTCCTTTTTTACTGGATAAAGCAATGGTAGAGTACTTGTATTTTAGCCTAAAACAATGGTTTGAAGGTAAAAAATGTCTTAATAATTGATTTGTTTATTAAAAACATTAAGCTTTTTGCTTCACAAGACGTTAACTGATGGACTGGAGTCATGTGGATTATTGTGATGTTTTTATCAGCGGTTTGGACGGCACCCATTCACTGCAGAGCATCCACTTGGTGAGCAAGTGATGCAAGGCTAAATTTCTCCAAATCTGTTCCAATGCAGAAACAAACTCATCTACATCTTGGATGGCCTAAGGGTGAAATTGATTTGGGAGTTGTGGACATACCATTAGGATCCATACCAGAAAAGACCTCTTTGAAGGCCTTTTTCTTTTGTACTGGAAGTGAGCGGACATATGATTGTGCCTGCAAACACATCAAAACAATAATAAAAAAATAGACTCACTCAAGAATCACATGTTCCTAAAATAGGCAGTAAGAGTTGTCTGATGGTATTTGCCTACATCTTTGCTTTGCATTTTCTGAACAAGCGTTGAGCTTGGTGTGCCTGTCAAGTTGAGGATCTTCTTCAGCTGATCAATACCTTAACATAGCGTTAAAGAATAGGCACTCCTTTGGTCGACAGATATACTTAAAAAGCGAGGAAAGAGAAAGGATACTGTCACTGCCTGGGAAAAGCACCTCTCCTGTTATCACCTCAGCCAGGATGCAGCCAGCAGACCAAACATCAACTGAGAACAGAACAGAACTGAGTGACGAAAGACTAGATACAACAGAACAACAGAACAGAAAATGACCCATCCACAAAAGACACAATATAAAAAAATAGGGTCAACCTCTTACTTTTTAAATCACCTTGTACACAATGTGTTGGGTCAAAGGTCACCTGTTTGAGTGTAATGCATCCAGTTGAAAATGACTTCAGGGGCTCTGTACCAGCGTGTCACCACATAGCCCGTCATCTCAGTTTCAGCGTGTCTCGCCAGTCCAAAGTCCAGGATCTAACAAAGAGTGTCAGAAAGCAGGCCACATAGAAAATGACAAAAGGTTTCAGGAGTGAAACAAATAATATTATTATGTCCATAATATTATTTGTAATATTGTACAATTATTTTGCTGGTCATTAATTCTATCATCATTTACTTTAACTTTGCTATGTTACCTTTAATTCACAGTTTTCATCCACTGCAAGGTTACTAGGCTTAAGATCCTGAAATAAGACACCAGTGATCTCTGTCATTTCATCATGTATATCATCGAATGTGTTTACATGCACATGCATATTCCAATAGGGCTATTAATCAGATTTTGGCCATATTGTGAAGTATAATGTAAATACATGGAACTAACATTTTATTCGCATTTTTAAAAAATACAAAAAGAAACATCATGGCCTGCATTTGTAGTAATCTCATTATTAACATTTTGCATTTAATCATGCTATTAAATTAATCAAAAGTGACAGTAAAGACAGTAAAGTTTAAATGCTGTTCTTTTGAGCTTTCTATTCATTAAAGTATCCCGGTCCCACTTTATATTAAGTGGCCTTAACTACTATGTACTTACATCAAAAAATAAGTTAATTGTATTTATTGTGTTTATATTGTATTGCAAAACACTTCTGCTGCTGGGTAAGGTTAGGGACAGGTTTGGTGGTATGGGTAGGTTTAAGGGTGAGTTAAGGTGTAAGGGATGTGTCAACAGTGTAATTATAAATGTAATTACAGATGTAATTATATGCAGGTATTTTTTAAATATAAGTACAATGTAAAATCATGTATGTACACAATAAGTGCATTGTACCAAATGATTCATTTTAATGTAAGTACATAATAGTTAAGGCCACTTAATATAAAGTGGGACCAGTATCCCGGGGAAAAATTATCACAGTTTCACAAAAATATTAAGCAGCACAACTGTTTTCAGCATTGACAATAATCTGAAATGTTTCTTGAGAAGCAAATCAGCATATTATAATGATTTCTGAAGGATTATGTGACACTGAAGATTGGTTTAATGATTCTGAAAATTCAGCTTTGCATCACAGGAATAAATTTCATTGCAAATATTTTCAGATAGCAAAAAAGTAATTTTAAATTGTAATAATATTTAACAATTTCATATTATTGATCTTATTTTTGAACATGACAGACTACTTTCATAAACATTCAAAAATCTTACAGACCCCAAACATTTGAACACTAGTATTTAAATACTGTAAGATTTATTGTACATACATACCCGATGTATGATCCCAGCAGAATGGATATACTAAGGAAAAAAGTTTCAGTTACTATTTAGATGCAATATCATTCAATATTCAATATCATCAATAAGTGGTATTCAAGAAACTTGGTGTATAACATCTATCAAAAAGAAGAATTAAAGTTGCAATGAACAGAATGATGGCAAACCTTGAGTCCTCGCAGTATCTGATAGAACAGGTATGTGATGACTTTGCTGGTTAACTGTTTCTTCTTCATTATGTGCCCAAGATCCTGAGCGACAAATGGCATCACCATATAGCTGGGCAAAAGCATAAGAAAATGCAAGCATTTCAATATGGTTGACGTTTGTATTTTTCACTGTGTTTTTCTATTCTGTTTAGTGAAACTGAGATTTTAAAAATTATCTTAACATTGAAAAAATCACTCACATCAACAAAATGGTCAAAAATAATAATAATAATGAAAACTCTGCATAGAGCACATAGTCTCAATCACACACAAATTCACACATATATGCATGCATGCTCTGCATCCTTCAGCCTGTCATGACAAGCGTAATATTTTTGCCCAGGAATGCATTCTGTTCATCTTGACACTCACAAAGTATCAAATTTCTCCAGTGTGGAATCAGGGGTGAAGACATTAAGGAGGCAGATAACCTACAAGAAGAAGAATATATTTGAATTCAGGGTTGGTCTCTGCATCGCAAAGATTTGTTAGATTTGTTGATTCATTTCACAATTATTCAGTTTACGCCAAAAATGCAAGAGTGGCACATATAGAGTTTGTTCATTTTCTTATCTTTCTCGCATTTTAGGGAGTATATGGTAGTCCATAGAACTTCGGGTTTAGAGTTGTCAGTGTTAGCAGACTGACTAGGCGACAGTGCCACTGGCCAAAGTGCAAAAAGTAGCTTTGGAATATCTTACCCTGAAGTCATATTTCTTTGCTGCTTCCAGCTATATGTTTATTTGCTGTTGCTTAAAAAATCATTAAAGCAAACTTTGCCCTGGAAAATTCAATGCTGCTAAAAATAATTATGAATTTGAAATGCCAGTGAGTCAGTGACTTAAATGAGATTGGATTTGAAAAGAGGATAAATTATTGCATTAATTATTCTTGATCCTCTTGCTACTCAACCTGAAGTCCATATTAAACAAGCAGCAGCGTGAGGTCAGGTATAATGTTTACTAAGCACAGAAACCGGTTTGAGAAGATAAAAGGGGGCTTTCACAACAATAGTATCATGAAATCTTTTCTTTCTCTTTCAATTGACAGAAGGATTATGAAACGACATGCATACATAAAGCTCTGGTCTAAATGATAAATGAAAGTTCATAAATTATAAGTCTGTCAAGAAGACTTACATTGTCGTGCTGGATGTGACGGAGCAGCCGGAGTTCTCTGTAGGCACGTTTAGCATGGATCAGAGACTGGAATGGTCTGTATAGCTTTTTAATGGCCACCTTTTCCTTTGTCTTCTGGTCAATTGCAGAACTGCACACAAGTTATCTTTAGAAGCCTCATCACATGTTCAGTTAACATGAAATTAGTTTCACAGATAACAGAGAGATGGCATGCAAGTCCCACTATTATATGTCATATAGCTAAACAATCACATCTATATTAATTATATTCATTCATTATCATTATTATACTGGAGTTGCACAATTTTGATATAAAGAAATGTTACAGAACTTATAGTTAAACTTTCCTTTTTCTGGTTAATTTTAATTTTCCCCTGGTGTTATCACATATGAGAAATTATGTATAATGTTCTTGTAAATTATGTGCATTTTACAGGTACATTTTAGATCATGCATACTGAAATAATAATAAAAATAATATAGTACCATTTTTTTTGCAATGTAGCATTTTAGGAGACAATTACATCCAAGAGGACTTTTATACTGGACAGCATTTAGCTCAAAATGTGTTTAACAAAATGTGTGAACTGAAAATTTTAGAAAATGTCTTATATTTTGGGTCAAATTTTATCATTAGATAAAGATAGAAAAAAATAGCTATTTAACATTGCATAACATGCTTAAAAAGATCAAGGCCATGATTTGTTCTTGTGCCACGACTTGTTCAAATGTGGGTCAAATTTGACCTGTAGAGTCGGGAAAAAAATTGTTATATTAAAAACAAACGTATTATTATATAATTCCAATACCAAAACAAATGTAGCATCTTCCTTATGTACAAAGGGTAAAATATTAAATAAAAGTAATACATAACCATATAACCAACAATACATAACCCTTTTCATTTTATTTGTATAATTCATTATCAGCGGTCAGAAATGGCATATATCTAAAAGACTTTGCACATGACAGAAGATACCTATTGATTGAGACAGTGTCAGTATTTTGGGGGAATTTCTGCGTTATCTGCAAACGTGCTGAAACCTGCCCCTCAGGTATGTGAGTTCACATCTGTTTATTTCACCCAAGCCTCACTCAGTCTCAGATCTATGTCATAGATGCATATATCATATGCTGCTAATATTACATGTGCATAATAAACATAAGTAACAGTAAAGTGTAGCACTGGGTTTTTAGTACAAAACTAATACATTATGCAAATTCAATACATAGAATTAATACATCTATATCACTGTTAAAAGAAGGTAGTGAAAAAATAAAATAAATAGGCTTTCAAAAATAAACAGGCTTTATTCAGCCACTGCATTTTCCAAATCAGTTCCATAATCTGGCATGTAGCATATAAATCCCATTTACTAGCCTATAGCCTATAAACCTCCTTAACATATATATTTCAGTCTCTCTTAACATATTTGCCATACACCGTATAGAAACCCCTCTTACATGTACAACATAAACCTCCATTAACATATGTAAGTCTCTTTCTACATATAATAATTCACCGTAACAGCCCCCTTACCACACTGTCCCATAGGCTCCAGAGCCAACGGGCTTGAGTGAGGTGTATCGGTCAGGAACGTCCCATGTAGTTTTCTGGATTTCCAGTCTGTGGAATCGCGCTTTTAGAGGTGAAGCCATTACTACGTCCACCTTACTCTGCGTGTCCACTTCCGTCAAAGCGCACTGCTCGACCACTCGGATTGTTCACAGTGACCCAGGTGAGAGCCAGTCAGTCTCGCGAGGACACGCCCACCTCCACGCACCTTCACCGTCACGTGATTAAGGTGAGGGTCCTTGTTCTCTGCTCATCCAAAACAACAACAATTATGATTTTTAACAGTTGCTATTTGTCTTTTGCGCTGAGTAGTGCACACCTGACTTCCGTCTGTCCTTGCTCCTCAACAAAAACAATACGTTTTGTTGAACTTCCAGCAAGTTGAGGATTTTATTGACTACTACCATAAAAATTAAATAAACAAAATATCAGGAAGAATCTGAAAGCTCTTTGAGAGAGATCTATTTCATTATTTTTTGTAACTGTAGTAACCATTATGTTTGGTAAAAACAATGATATCAAATATTAAATAAATATATTAGAAATAAAGATATTAATAATATATAGACCTAATATTTTCTGCATTTTCTGATATAATCTTATTTGTGGAGGTTTTAAAACAATGTATAAAAGAATACATTTATAATATATAAAAACATAGGTGAGTTGTTACACTTTTTACTTCAGTCCATATTTCTTAGGGTTAGTTAATGTTACAAGTGCAGTGGGGAATGTTGTCACTCTATATGTGGTAAGCTGTCAGAAAGCAACCTCCCATTAAACATCTGTTATAGACAAAATGCATATAGTTTTATGCAAATATACACTACCATTCAAAGGTTAGAGGTCAGAATTTTCTTTTTTTTTTAAGGAATTAATAAAGAAATTAATATTTAATTCAGCAAGGATGCATTAAATTGATGGAAAATGACGGTAAAGACTTTTACGTTGTTACAAAAAGCATCTATTTCAAATAAATGATGTTCTGAACTTTCTGTGCATCATCCTGAATTCTACAAAAATATTTCAAGGTTTTTATTTTTAACTAAAATGATAATAGCATTGATAATAATAAATGTGTCTTCATCTGAAAATCAGCATATGAGAATGATTTCTGAAGGATCCTGTGACACTAACGACTGAAGTAATGATGCTGAAAATTCAGCTTTGCATCATATGAATAAATTACATTTTAAAACATATTTAAATAGAAAACAGATATTATAGATGTTAATAATATTTTAAATTATTACAGTTTTTACTGTATTTTTATTGCAGTCTCAAACAAAACTGAATATCGATTTGATGACACTAACCTCGCAAACTTTGATCTTCAAAAACGATTATCTTCAACAGTGCATGCTGTATTACCTCAGTAAACTCAACTTTGTTTCCAGAGAGACTGATAAAAAATGCTTTTACTCTCTGACAACAATCAGATTAGAGCTTATAACATCAAAAAGTGTTTTCCAGTTTTGTGTGCATTGTTATGGATCAGACAGTTAGTCCATGGACTGTGGGTGGACTGTGTGACATTTGTGGCTGAGTAATGTATGACATCCAGCATAACCATAGAGCAAAGTGTGAGCAAATGAGCAGAAGAAAAGACATGAAGAGATGACACTGATTGCTGTCATAGTTTGCCATGATGATTCTTAGAATCATCCAGATAATTCCCACATAGGCCTACGCTGACATTGCTGCAGAAAAATATGCCTCATTGTTATTTGTCAGAGGGTCATGAGGCTCTGGGAAATGTTAGTATGAGCTGCATGTACAAACAAAAAAATTTAATGGGGGAATTAAATGGATAGTTCACCCAAAAAATGAAAATTATATTGTCATTTACATGCCTATATGTCATTCCAAACCTGCAAAACAGAAAAGAAGACATTGGACCTGAATGACTTTCATTGCATATGGACAATAAATAAATAAAAACATACACATTTGACAAGATCTAATGTTTGTCAGATAGCATTTGTCAAGTAAGGATTGGTCAGAAAGGTTTTTAAGGCGGGATTTCAGGGTCAATTCAGAGGTGGTTCAGTTACATGTGTTTTCCACATACAGGTGTTACATCAAATAGAGGCAGTGTTTGCAGATTCCACTTCTTTTGGCTTTGGTGTGTAAGAAAACACTGGATTGCAGAGGAATAAATAGACACTCTCACAGAAGGTCAGAGGTCAGCCAGTTCCTCAAGGCCGAGAACTTTCAACACGTTCAAACACCAAAAACACAAAAAACAAAACATATTTTTGTAGTAGCTGGAAAATTTTTCTATTTATCCTAATGTGTTTTAAATGTATTATTTAAAATTTTATGTATTTACTGAATGTGTATATATATATATATATATATATAGTCTGATATTTCTGTGGCAATTTTTTCAGTTTTTACCTTTTTTGTGTTTTTACACAATACTTTTTATTTTTATTTTTACACAATACTTTTTTTGTGTTTTTATTTACAATACACTGTAGGTTTCATTATCATAACTTACATATGCCGTAAATTATTATAACGATATAATGTAGTGTAATGTAACTACAAGGTGTAGTCAACATCTGTGGCAAATTTCCCCATTAATGTAAAATGTCTTTTTTCCTAGCCAAACTTGAGGAAAATGTAAACTTAATGTAGGTTTATAACATTTACATTTTAACTTCAAATCTAAAATCAGAGTTTTAGACTTTAATTTTTCTACTTAATTTCAAGTACCTACCCTAAATGTTCACTGGAGTAAAAAGAGGCAACTATCCAAGTCTTCCCTATGTAGTCTACCTAGACGAAGAAATAGTGAATGTTGAAGAAATTGAATATTTTGACAACAGCGGCCTCTTCGGGTTGTAGGCAACATTACAAGTCTTAGGTGAAATTAATCCTTTTTTATCTTTAGGCGTTTTGACAGTGCTTTTGACCGTTTAATTTAGCTCAGTTCATTTTTTTAGCTTAATTAAATGCCATCTTAAGGAGGTTTGTAACGAGTATATTGGTGTGTGTGTGTGTGTGTGTGTACCTGGTATTTATCACGTTATGGGGACCAAATGTCAAAAGTAAATTTTGACCTTGTGGGGACATTTTTGAGGTCCCCATGAGGAAACAAGCTTATAAATCATACAGAATGAGTTTTTTTGAGAAAGTAAAAATGCACAAAGTTTCCTGTAAGGGGTAGGTTTAGGGGTAGGGTTGGTGTAGGGCAATAGCACATACAGTTTGTACAGTATAAAAACCATTACGCCTATGGAATGTCCCCATAAAACATGGAAACACAACATGTGTGTGTGTGTGTGTGTGTGTGTGTGTGTGTGTGTGTGTGTGTGTGTGTGTGTGTGTGTGTGTGAAAAGCAATCTTGGCTTGGCTTTAGGTCTCTTTGTCACCTTTTATAATGTACTCAGAAAGTGTCCATGACTGCAACACACATATTCAAAATATACTCCATTACACTGTGATTTTCAAAGCAATGAAACCGTTCTGATATGGTCAAATAAACATGATGTGTTTGTGGAAAAGAGTAAGGCCTTGATGTCGGTTTACTTTGAAGGTGTGGAAGAGACTGCCCATGGGGCATACGTAGGGGTGACAGGAGATTGATTGTATTTTTATGATGCCCACTGTGAGGTGAAGAGGGATTGGTCACATGACAGTGATGCTGGATGAGAGGTGTGGCGCGATTGGGTGTGTTTTCATGAATGTGTTTGTGTGTTCTTTCTTTGGCACACTGTGAACTCCCACCGCACAGACACACCCACTCAAACAAACACCTACTCAACACACCCACCATCTGTGTGACCATGAGCATATACTCTCTCTCTCTCTCTCTCTGTCTGTCGCACACATAGAAATACTGCCAAAGGTAGAATGTTTGAAACGATAAATCAGGATAAAAATTACAAAATTTCCTACACTATTTTGCATTTCCTCTCAATTTCACGCCTTGTTTGGATTGATAGTTAGCCCCAACGTGACCTTTGACCCTGTCACCCTCTCTATAAAGCTGAAACTGAATGAGGCTTCCATTTCACATTGTGTTACGATCTAAATTGGCAATGCTTTATGGTTTAAGTGAATGTGAAATAAACAAGAACATCCATTTCACATTGTGTTACGATCTAAATTGGCAATGCTTTATGGTCTAAGTGAATGTGAAATAAACAAGAACATTAGATAGATAGACAGACAGACAGACAGATATTTACAAAAACACAGTGATTTATTTATTTATTATTTAGAATTTATTTACAGTCCTTGTTTATTTGTTTATTTATTATTAATTTTTCAAAGGTCTTTCAAAAGAAGATCATGGGCATCTGTGTTTAGGGTTTAAGGTTTTTTTGTTTGTTTTTTAAACTCTCTTCACAGAACCAAAATTCACTGAATTAAGACATACAAACAAACCACTAAACAAACAAACAGACAAATGCAGGCTACACTGTTTTAACAAACAAAAGTCACAAAAGAATGTTTTCTTTTGACAAATAAATAGTTTACATTTTTCTTATTATGACAAACAGAAACGTTTTTGTTTAGATGTTATGCTAACAAACAAATGTTTGTTTTTAACGAACAATCCGCAGATAGGGAATCTTTGAACGCGTTTAGATGAATAAACATGTCTGTTTTTGTCTCTTGTGTATGGACTAGGCGATGTCTGAAGCCCAGCCCTTTTCCATCAGCGGCCGCCGGGTCGCACTCGCGGACAATAACGCTACTGCGAACCGACGCTCACCTCCCGTTACTCCTCACCAAATACACACAGAGCCGCGGATGATAGACAAGAGACGGGCTTCCCGGAGTCTGCGCGGCTAAAAATACACAGGCACCCATTTCACTTACTAGTCTTTAGGAAATAATTTTTTGCGTGGAGACAGACAGCGAGGGACTAACACACGTGTGTGCACCGGCGGGCAGCAGCGCTCCCGGTGAAGTTTATAGACTGAGAGTCTCCTCTCTCCTGCGGATTAATCGGATTCAAAATCACTGCGAGTCTGTGGAAGGCGAAGCGTCGCGGTTTTGTTCCAAAGAAGTGCAGGTTTAAATGCAGGTAAGGAAATAACAACAACTCTTGATTTAAAAACTGCTTTGGGTTTTATACTTTATGTTGTTGCGTGCTAGGTTTAACCTGTTATTTATTGTGAACGCCGGAGTTAGCAGTAACGTTAGTGCACATAACTTCTGTGGAAGCTATTGTTGCTGATGTATTAACCCAATGAAATGGCACAGATTAAACAAAAGTTGCCAACACCGTTAAAACCCAAATGTCTAACGTGTGTTTTGCAGTATAATTGTGGATTTCACTTAAATGCTCACATTTGTGTGTATTCTAGATATGATTATGATTAAGAACAACTCTGTCAAAATTAGCAAGAATTATCAGTAACTGTTAGTTGTGTCATTACTCTGTATTGTCACGTTGATGTATAGTTGTTTTATTTAGCTCATTCAGTCTCTGAAGTTGCAGCTGGAAGGCGATTGTTTGGACTGTCATTTGAATTCTATTTTTTATGTTTATACTGGTATATAGGCTATCGTATTACATTAAATTTGTAATTCAGTGTTTCAGGTTAAACATGAAACTGGCTAGATAACCATGATAAACTTGCTGTCATGATCAGCTGCACTTAAAGTGCACATTTTTTGGTAGATTAAAATGTTTTACACACACTCAAACATACAAAAGTAATAATAATTATAATATTAAAAAGAAAGGCACTTATTAAAAACATTTTTTATGAATATAAGGATGTTTAATTTTACATGGTGCAGGCCACCCATTCATTCAATAGGTGCCTCTGACTGCTGACTTCACCTGACCAGCCATGCATAATACTACTATTACTAATATGTTTACTTTATACAGAGCTTTTGGCTAGTACTTTACAAATCCTCTAAGTGACAGTGACTAAGTAAGTGTTTCAATGTAAAGCGGCAGCAGCTAGTAAATCTTAATACATCCAGGCCAGTTGGTGACAGTAAACAAAAAGTTACTGAGTGCACTTTTAACAGTAATTCTCTGATACATAAACTCCCTGTGCTTAACTGGATTAGTTGTCAAAAAGTGCTTTTATGTGCACTTTACAGGGGTCATGACATGGATTTTTTTATTATTATTTTAATATGTTCTTTGAGGTTTACTTATAAAGTTAATAAAGTTTTTTTGCACAAAAAAATAAATAAATAAATATGTGGAAAAATTATTATTTTAGCCCTCATTCTGAACCTCTCTCTAAAATGACTGTTTTTAAGGGGTGTGTCTTTTAAGACTTCTCAGTAATCGGCCACTGTTATTATGATTGGCTAACGTCATTGCATAGGAAATGGTATCAACGCCCCCTCGCTATTGCATGTGTGTTTTGACAACATAATCAAAATAAAACGGTCATTTCCAGACAAAGCATTATTAAATCATTTACTTACAGTTTGTGATGCAGTTGCAGGCAGATATAGTACAGCTTCATCTTTCAACAAATGTTTCTTTGTGAACTCTCCATGACACTGTGCCTCGATTACAAAACAACATACCCCGATCAATCCTCTCACACGATCCGGGGTGCCATTAAAAATAAACTATCCACTTGTTCCTTACGCTGGGATCCTTCTGATATCTGTACAAAGACACGAGCGAGCTGTTTGAAGTATAGACAAGATGTATCCTGTATCCAGTGTAGACAAGATAGCGGCAGTAATTGTAATATATATTTGCTTTTTGCCAATATGCCAAATATCAAGGCAAATTTGATGTCTCATGTCATGACCCCTTTAAATGTTCGATTTCAGTTGGATTAAAGTAAAAATCCGTCTTTTTAAAATGTCATTGTGAATGTTTTGTTCTCACTGAAATCAGACCAGTCTGGTTTTCGTTAAGTCAGACTAACAGACCTAGATATTGCAGTTCTAGCTCGGCTTCATCCAGCATGTATCCAGCAGGATGAAAACTGTAGCTTAAATGCACAAAAACCTGCTATAGCTTGGTTAAGTGGTGATCAGAGAAGAAGGTATGAGCTACAAGGGTTGTTAATGAGCGTGTATTTTAGGAGGTCATGAATCTGCCTCCCAGCATCTGTTGCCTTATGGTGCATTCTTCGGCTGTGTGTACTGTATGTTTCGTTGTGGCAGGAGATCTTTAGATGCCTTTTAACCATAATGCACTGAAGTTGACATTTTAGTGATCTGTTACATCTGCACTGTTTCATGCTTTAGCCAAGAAACACAAAGAAGCCTCATATTTATTGTGGAGTGTTGTGATATCATAATATTCTCATATTGGAATGAGTTTAGATTATGCAGGGGAATTTTAAATAAGAGTCACCAGAGAACAAGATTTACTCTAATTCTAGCCGTACATGTTGCGTCTATTTGTTTACCACAATTGATCAATTTGATGAGGTTGGGTCTGACTGAAATTAGTCTGGTTTTTGTGCAGTCAGACTAACAGATATACACTGTAAGTTTTTTTTTGTTTGTTTTGCCAAAAATTCACAATAACAAATATGGTGGCAAAGTTTCAGGTTTTACTGGGTAGCATATTGATGGCTGTATATTTTACAACTTACAACTATATATTTCATCAAGTGATATAATGCTAATTTACCAACCTACTTGAAGTAGCCTACCTTAAAATGTACTGATAACCACCAAAATCATACAGGAGATCAAATAGAAACCACATGATTAAACCGGTCTGATGAAAGTGGTCTGTCCAAAAAATGACCAATACTTGTATATAGACAGTTCACAGGGTAATACAAAGGAAAAAGACCATCATGGTTTTTTGTAAAAATTGCAAACAGCTTGGCTGTAAACTGTAGCTTGGTTGTATCTTGATTTGTAGCTTTAGAAAACACATTGTAGCATGATTATAACTGTGCATGTACATATTTAATGTGTGGCTGATGGCATCACCCCTCCCCCCATTAGGAAAAAAAATGTGATGAGGAAGTTCAAATACTCCCACACTCTCACATCCAGCAAATGTTATTTTCTTGCCAGATCTCACAGAAGGATACGTTGTGGGAAAGACCATGATGGACTTTCATCAGACTGTCTATTGCACTTTCCATACTCTGTAAAGGCTTTCTATCTTCTTCCGTATTTGGCCAACAAAGTAAACTTAAGTGCAGATTTTTTTCAGGTCAAAATAATGAAACGCAGCGTATTATTCAATAATATCTCATAAATTTGACCCATCCCTTATTTGGTTTCTCCATATCTACCCATGGAGGAACACGTCAAGGTTCAGTTTACCTCACATGTGCATTTGCACTGTTTTATCTTCTTCATTATCTGCACAAAGATGTGAATGTCAAGCCAAAAATGTTGCGGTCTAAGTCAAAAAGGCTTCTCTTGTTTCCATCACTGGCTTTCTTGTATTAGCAGAAACCTTGCTCAAAGATGGCCATCTGCTCGCCGCTTTGTAGTTTCCTTCAGCACAATATCAGATTAACCCCTCACCTCATGTTCTATGGGAGTATGGTGTGGAGCAGAGCGGGACGGTTGTAGCGTGAAACCATGGGTCTGGAGGGTGTTGGCCAGGGTTAACAGGTGGTAGCAGACATGGATCCTGAAGGACTGGCCCTCTCATTTAAATGCATAGCCTTAAATACTAGTCTAGGTGTTCTTGGTATGTAACTTAAACTCGTGTTTTGTGATATTGATTATGTCAGTTTTGTTCTAGCGATTTGATCAGCACTGTGTCATCAACTTATATGCGTCACTGAGCGAAATATTTTATGTAGTGCATTCTAGTTTTTGGTCTGTTGCTTCAGCTTTGTTAATGCTCCGTTAAATAGTGTTCAGAGAGGAAGGTGTGAGGTACAATTTTTTAATGAGTGTGTATTTTAGGAGGTCGTGAATCTGCCTCTCAGCATCTGTTGCTTTGTGGCAGAAGCGCTTCAGTTGACTTTGTTTTAACCATAAGGCACTGAACTTGACATTTTAGTGATCTTGTACATCTGCACCATTTTATGATACATCCAAGAACCACAAAGCAACCTCATAGTTATTGTACAGTGTTGTGAAATCATAATATTTTCACCTTAAAATGAGTTTAGATTATGCAGGGTTATCTTAAGTCCCCCCCAGATATGTGGATTTATTCTACTTCAGTTCGTACATGTTAATGGTTGCGTCGATTTGTTTGCGAAAGTCGTTCGGTTTGAACTAGATGACGTCAGGCTTTTCTTTACACGCACAGACTTGTGTTTCTATACAAATACCACGGATCATGAAACCTTGACATATTAGGGAATTAAAAATTGTGGTTTCCAGGCCAGGACAAGCCATAGAAATGAATGAATTCTTATAAAGGCATGTGAAAGAGTGAACATGAATTTTGCAAGTTATGTTCAGCTCTAAAATATTTTAAGCAATCCCTACAACATGATTAAAAAATAACTGGGAAGTTATGGAAAGTCATTGGTTAAAGCGTGTGTAAAACCTGAAATAAACAGGCATTATCCTTTTCTGATATTCTGTTTTATTTCCTTACATTTTTAAAGTTTTTGGTCCATAGCGTTTCTGTCATTGTTTTTCTTAACCTGAGTTATGATTTCCAAGCCCACACATAGAAGGTTACACACCCCAGAACTGGAAAATGGAAAGTAGATAAATAATATTTAGCGTTTACAAGGATGTGTGGGAATGTGGAAAGAGCCTTGAGGAACAAAATGAAAGAACATGATAAATCTTTCTAGATTCTAATGTCATGCCAGTGCTGCCATGGCAAGGTCAGTTTCCTCAAAGCTGTGGGTCATACCGCGAGTAATCTGAGGATGGGTTAGAAGATCAGATGCTCACTAATAAGTCTGGCAAACAGATGAAAGCTTTAAAAGAGTTTTTAAATTGACTTGCTCTTTTTATTGTTGTAGTTCAGGTCAGCATGACCCACCAGAACAGAGCAGCTCTTAAAACCTTTAAAAGTGTATTATGACCACCATTATTATTTTAAAAGCGAAGCTGCTATATGGCTTAGTGTGATAATCAAATTGCAAAGAATGTGATTTAATTAAATATAGGTGCCGCGTGTTTCAGAGTGAAGCATGGCACTGTTTTCATTTACACACAAGCAGCTCATGATCCAGTGTTTTCAGTGTCTCGTTTCATAGTAAATGCTGCTTAACATGAACTCATCTCTGCATGTGTTCTGAGTTTGGGACATTTGGAAATGCAGCATGCACCTACCATCTTCCCAAGCTTGTAATGAGAACTTTTAAATCACCTGTAATTTCTTAAAGGGATAGTTCACCCAAAAATGAAAATTCTGTCATTAATTACTCACCCTCATGTTGGTCCAAACCTGTAAGACCTTCATTCATATTCGGAACACGAATATATTTTTTATGAAATCTGAGACCCTGCATAGACAGCAATGGAACTGAAATGTTCCCAGACCCAGAAATGTAGTAAGAACATCGTTAAAATATTCCATGTGACATCAGTGGTTCAACCATGGAGCGCTGTGCCTGTGCCTGTTTTGAGCAATGAAAGATTATTAATAGCCTTTCTTGTTTGTCTTATCTATCATATGTTGCTGCCTCATTACTCTGCTATACATTTAATTTATACAGTAGTCAACATTTGAAGTGGATCAAAAAGTTCATCAAAGTTGTCCTAAAACAAGAACGGGTATTGTTTTGGTTTTAGGACAACTTTGATGAAAGGTTTTGATCCACTTCAAATGTTGACTACTATAGTATATATTTATATATAAATATATTACTTGTTTTTCATGAATGTATTTTACAACAATACAAAGAGCATTGTGTACCAGATTTAGTCCTACACTTATTCACTTTTATTTGATCCCCTCTAAATAATGTTTTTTTTTTCACTAAAAGTTTAGGATTTTATAAAATTATTGTGCACTCATGAATTTTCTAGACTAACTATATTATATATATTTTTTCGTTTGTTATTTTTCTTTATAATAAAGCTGTCTATATTTAGTAGATTGTGTGTAACATTAGTCGCACGCAGTAGTTTTCAGTCGCAAATGCGACTGAAATGGTCGCACTGTAGAGCCCTGATCGGTATCGGGAGATACTCAGATTTTTTGGTATCGGATCGGTATGGGTTCTGAAAAAGTGTTATCGAGCCAGCCCTAGTATTTTTTTTCTGCAAATTGTTCAGCCATACAACAAGCACAGCAAACCTGGGAAAATGACCCAGAATACCCTAGCATTGTGACGTAGAGTTTTGCACTAGAAAATGTACTTTAAATTTGCTCATTCACTACCTTTCAAATATTTCCCACAGTTAGAATTGTGTATTGAAGACTGAAATAATGTTGTTGCTTTTGTGAAACCATGCCAGTGTTGTCTTTGTGTGTGTGTGTATTAACAGAAAGCCCACCCGGGATTTCTCATTAGTTCTGGTCACATGTGTAAAAGCCTTGCATGCATACCTCTCCTTTCTTCCTTTTGGGTACACTTTTACACTAACAACCCTCAGATTAGCTTCCATACACCAGCTTTCTCCAATTTTCACTACTATTTTAAGCCAATAAAACCACACTTGTTGTAATATTTACTATAATTATAACTTTTTACTTCTTACTTTAAGAGAGATGATCTTCTGAATATATATTTTGTGACTTTATACACGTCTGTTCTCAATGCCCTGCTGAGAAGCTAAACCTCAAATGCTAGGCTAGTGTGCCAACATCCATCCTAGCTGTGCCCTGACCATAAATAACCCTTTTTATTAGTGCACGGTTGTGTGTTTACTTTGCCAGAGTGAGCTTTTCCTGTATTTTTAATCTAGACTGGGGCTAGACAGAGGCCCTTACAGGGCCAGAGATTAAGAAGCGTGTGGAGGTGTTGCCTGTGCTAACAGGCGAGGACAGTTGTGGCTAGCATGATCTCTTTGGGTGATTGCTTATTCTCGGTTTATTTGAGTAAGTGTTGAATGCGTGAAAACACTTTCACTGTCTCCCACTCACACATACTTGTCAATTTGTCTCCCACTGACCCACACACACACACACACTGAGGTTCCTCTCCATGATAGCAAGGTAGCAAGTTGTTGAGCTAAAAATATTCAGTGGTACATATGTGCCGTGACATAAGCGTGCTTTCTTGTGGAGGCCATGTATGGAGATTTTACGTGAGGTTTTGGTGGATCTGGAGAGCGTAGCTTATAAAAAATAATTTCTCTGATCTAACACCAGACTAAACTTTTCATTCTGTTTATATAATTTTTTTTTCTTGTGTCCACTCTTAGGTTTTCCAGTTTCTTTGCCTGTAATATATTTCATCTTTTGTTTTATTTCTCTTTTCCTGCGACATTTGACTCTAAAAGAATAGTTCATCTTGTTATTTACTCACCCTCATGCTGTTCCAGACTTTTTTCTTTTTCTGTGTTTTGAAGAATCTTTTGAAGAGTTGGTGAATTTCATAAACAAACCATACTGATTTGTAAATAAATCATTTAGACTGGTTTTTGAGCCAATTCAACCAGTTCATTTTAAAAGAACTTGTTCAAAATAATAAAAATAACTATTTATTCGGGTTTTTTTTAGGTTCAACTCACTGACTCGTTTACATTAAGTAACAGCTCACTGGAAGGGAATATTATCATTGAATAATGACTTGAATTTTGCTTTTTCTATCAAATATTTTGGAACATAGCATATAAATTATATACATGATTTTTATGTTAAAGGGGTCATGAACTGCCTTTTTTATTATTTTGTACTGTTCTCTGAGGTCTAGCTACTTAATGTTGTCAAGTATAATGTTATCAATATAATAATGTTATAATAGATTTTTACATCAAAAAACATCATAATTTAGAAATAATAGGCTATTTTCTGTCCTGTTTTGACCCCCCTCATCAGAACGCCGCAAATAGGCGTGGCGGGTTTGTAGATTTGGAAGTAAAGGTCCACTACTTGTTTGTAAATTAATCCGTGGTAAAATTAAGTGAACAAAGGATCAAGTTCTTACTGACGTGGTCTGGAACTTCATTAAAAATAAAGTTCATCAAATAAAGTTTATCGTGGCAGCGATTAGGGCTGGGCGATATAGCAAAAAAATGTTTCAACGATATAATGTTTCATATCGTTCGGTATCGATTATTATTGACATTTTTATAACCTTTTTTAAAACACAGAGCAATAGAAAACATTTTTTTACATTTGAACCACTGTATTTTTAAATTAACTAAATTTATTAAGACAAACAACATGTGTATATATTAGGGATATGCCGGTATCAAATTTTCATGTTGCGATTAACTGCTAATGCTTTTATTACGGTATACGGTATTATCACGGTATTGAAATTTTGTTTAAAAAAAAGTGCTGTCATAATACAGTATAACAGGTTTAATAACTTTTTTCTTATAACAAAAATAACTGAACATTTAAATGCAATAAAGCAATACAGAAAAATGTATAAAGTTAAAAGTTGTACACAGATTAAATTGCAAAAGAACCCTTTACAATAAGACCTCATTAGTTAACCTTAGTTAATGCATTAACATTCACAATGAGCAATAGCTACATTTGCTACAGAAGTTATTCATCTTAGTTAAAAAATACAAGTCTTTGTTCATGTTAGCTCATTAAATAACACAGTTGCAACTTTCGATTTTAACAACGTGTTATTAAATATTTGTTTTTATTTATTTATTTATTTTTTTTTACAGTCAAACACAAAATAAAAATTAAATATCTCATTTCTAATCTTCATCTACATTCATCTTGTGGTATGTATTATATGCGGTAACACATATCTCTTGTGTGACGCGAGTGCAGCAGTTAAACTGTTTTAACTTTGCATGGCTTTCTATACATCTCGCCTGTGAGAAGCGAGTGCAGCAGTCATATTTGTCCGTCTAAAAAATGCGCTGAATATGCGTTCTGTGTGAATGGCTTAATTTTGGTTTTAACCTAATCAAGATCTTCTCCGCTTTGAGCTACTATATTTCTCTAATATTTTGAATGAATAACGCAGCAGCGGCGCGTCTCGTGGGCTAGACTAACAAAACATTAAAATGCAACAACGTCACTTACATCATCATCACCGCATCTTGTGCTCCACTGATGACGCTCCCTGACGCACACCTAACATTCGATTGTACTATTTTTGCATTCAAATGCAAATGTTTATTTTAAATTCGACTAATATTCATTTTTTTATTCACAATCTCCTCATCACAGGCAGGCACAGCACTCATGTTCATGTTTGTATGTGCTGTCTGCGTCACTCATAGCACGTGCCTATATCGTGTACTATATCGACCATTTTTTATATTGTTATTGAAGAAGGTGTACCGTCGATAAATATCGATACCGTTTTATCGCCCAGGCCTAGCAGCGATGTAGAAGCAGGTGTTGATCTTTTTCTGCGGAGGCAGTGTTTAGATACACTATTACGTAATAAAGTGGCACATTCCACAAGCTGTCATTTTGGCGGATTGGCTTCAGTATAAGCTGTTTTTAGACTTGTGAGAAAGTTTTGAGTTATGAAACTTACAGGACGTTTTTATAGTACAATGACCTCTTATATGTCAAAAGATCAAGGTATTTTTGATTTCTCAGTTCATGACCCCTTAAATATTGGGTGTCATATTTGGAGCTTAACTTTCAAATGAGAAAAAGAGCTGCTTGAAGAAAACCCTTGTTTTTATTCATAAGCATGAATAAAATAATGACAGAATTCTCATTTTTGGATGAACTGTGTGACGATTTGACATACGCCACTTGCCTTTGTCCCCCGCAGAGCTTTGCCAGCCATACGAAATATGGCTCCTGATAAGTACAGTAAGCTGGGTTTGTGTCACAGACAGGCAGCCTGACATGACAGCTGCATCTGCTCTCATTTTGCCTAATCCATTAGCTGAAATTTTACAAGCCACTGGAGGGGGTTTGACCTGGGGTCCTTTTGACAATATATTGGCTTTATCTGTGGACATCCGCACAGTGGCTCACATATTTGTTTGGGTGAGAGGATATTAGCTGCGACTACTGAAGCAAAGCAATTGTACCAGAGAAGGACAATCACCTTTTGCTGGGCAGCAGACTAAAGGAGGAGAAGAGGCAGTTATTGGGACAGGATTTTAGTTGCATTATAATGTATTATAGTGTACATTTTTATGTACATCTCTTGCTGAAATATACTGTAATTGGATTGTTAGTTTAGTTTTATACATTTGAGTCTGTGAGTTGAAATTCATGCAAAAAACAGTTGTTGTTACGACTGAGATTTCACTGGTGTCATGAATCAGCGGTATAGTTCATTATCTGTTTACCTCTGCTAGTTAGTTAATTGCTCACAGACCCCAGTGCAGATGGTAACAGCTAGTCCATCTGTGCAGCTAGCTTCACCCTATTATTGTAATTGCATGTCTTACTGAAAGTAAAGATTCTGAAGCATTCAAGTTGAAGTGACATGCATTAAGCAGGATAATATAGCATAGTATATCAACAACAATTTTGATTTTTGAAAAAGGTGACTGAATATTTTTTGTATAGGCTGTTTTTTTTTTAAACAAAAACGATATAGTGTATTTTATCAGTGTATTATCCCAAACACTCCCGTCTTCCCTCGTTCAACCAAACAGACAGGTAGTCCCACCTCAAATTCATGCAGTTGGTTGAGCCTGAATTTGACATGTCAGACTGTTCAAATATACAACATGTTGAAAGCGCCACAGTGCACTTTCAGAAAAAGGTCGCCACTGAAAACTGTCTTTGTGCCTTATTTACTGCTAAAAGGTGCATTTTAGTACCTTAAAGGTACAGATTTATACCTAAAGTGTACAAATTAGTACCTAAATGATATGTATTAGTGCCTTTTAGAAGGGTACCACCACAGTGACAGCTTTTCTTGAATATGTAATACAGTACATATATTTAATAAAATGCTCCTCTCTAGAGTTTTCTAGCTACCTAATTTACTATGGACATTGAATGGTTTTCCTGAGGTAAAATGTATGTTGTCGTGAACAAAAAATTGATATTGTCAGTATTGTTGTAGCCTACACTGTATACACAAAGTAGACTTTGACTCCATGAAAACACATCATTGGAAAAGTGCTAATTAAACGTCACCATTTTGGTCAATTACTTCGGCCCTCCAAATCATTTTTGCAAATATTTTCAGTTGCTGAAATTTCGTTGCATCACTAGTTACTATTGACTCATGAGATGTATGCACAGCTTTTAATGTATTTTTAAATAAATGAATAGACCTGAGCAAAAAAAAAAAAAAAGTGTCATGTCATTTGATCCTTACACTGTGGTGCTTTCAAAATTGCTGTGTATTAGAGGGGTCAAATGTCAACTTCTGACTCAGCCAGTAGAGTTCAGGGTGTTTGAAAACCTAATGGCACACACTTCATCTTCATAAACCCAAGCTCTAGAAATGCATGCAAAAGTGCAAATTGTCATTATTCCACATGCATGAGTGAATTACTCGTAAGGAAATAGCACTGCTATTTAACACAGTCTTCCACGCTTATAATGGCTTTAAATGTGGTTAGTTTGCACTCAGTTCCACTTGCAGGCATCGCTGTACAGTAATACAAGCTGGCTGAGTTAACCTTATTTGGCAGGAAGCTGTAAAAGATCTATGCCATGGCTAAAATCAATGAGGCCAAACCATTGCACGGGTAACAAGCCCCTTTCAAGTGTCCATCCCGAGCATCTGCCCCTCACTTCAATGGGGGGGGGGGGAAGAAAGAGATGGTGGGAAGCCAGGCTGACTCAACACACCCCTCCCCTCCGGTTATGCCTGCTCAATAATCCCTTAATCCCATTGGATCTGGGAATAATTCTGTTTGATCAACCGATCAATTTATAACTGCCACTTCATCCGTGTTTCACATAGCCGAGGACAGAGCATTTAAGGAATGTGAAGACTGCTGGAGCTCACCAATAGTGACAAATACAGTTACCTAGTCATTAAAAAGCTAGTTACTAGCCCCTATTATGCCATTTTTAAGATTCCTAATATTATTTTGGGAGTCTCCTTCAATAGGTTTACATGCATGCAAGGTCAAACAACGCTTTTGTTTTCTAAAAATATGTATTTAATATCACCTCATTTTCCAACAAATCTCAAACAATAATAATATTCAGTCTGTCTAAACAAGCCTGCTCTGCTCTGATTGGTCAGATGGCCCAGATTGGTCTATCACATAAAGCGCATGTCGGAAATGATATGTCCATTGCCGTAGTTCCATATTTTGAACAAAAATATATTTTTTCTTTATCATGGACACTCTTTATTTGTCACTTTTCTCAGCCTCAGATTTCCTGACAAGAAATTAAACTAAACATACTCATAAATGAAGAAATGATGCGTTCCTATGCCAGGCCTGTGCCTTCAGGGCAAACGACATAAAGTGGTTTTGTAAGCATTTCCCATGGTCTCCATGAATCTGCTGTGTGTCATTATTATGGGATAGTGACAGCAGTGTTCAGCTGATAGAATTAGAGTGAATTTCTGCGGTCTGTCATCATGGCTGTATACTCTTTCATTTGATTTTGCTGCAGTTACATTTTCTTGAATGTCTACTCATGAAAATGGTTGTGCAATTATCTCTTCTAAATAAACCTCATAAAAAACCTTCTAATCTAATTCAGCTTCTGTGTTTCGTGTTCTGCTAACCATAACAGTAAAGCAAGGCCATGTACACACTGCTTGTCACTTATCTTCTCAGCGACCAATCCTTGTTACAAAGTTTGTTTTAGGGGACTTTTATTACTTAAATAATGATGAACTTGATGATAACAAAGTAATATTGTATATTGTGACCATATCAATTGTTGACTGTTAATATTCAATTTTTATTTAATTTTTACTCTTTTAATTTAAAAAATAATTTTCAATGCATTTGAATGTTTTTTTTTTAATATTCAATGAATTTTATTAACTATGTAATTGTGAATGCCCATTTAGAATATTTTTGCAGTTATCTAACAAATGAAATCTAAAAAGGTGAATAATTTAATAATAATAATAATTTAATATTAAATGTAATCTTTTGTAAATCTCAAAATGAATATCCATTTTTCATACTGTAGGATACTATGTTGTGATGCCTAAATTCAGCGTTTAAAATTATTGATTTTAGTTGGGCTGCAACAACTAATCAATAATTTTGATAATAATTGATCAACAACAAATCTGATTATTGATTATTCACATCTACACACTATCATTTTTAAATTAGTGAATGTAACTTCTACTTTCAAAATGCAAGCAGTTTAAAATTTTTATCTTTTTTTGCACATGAAAAGATTATATTATTGCATAATATTGAATTGCACGTTGCATGCTTTCACTGTGTTTACACTGCCTTTAAATTGCACATTGCAAAATTCATATTTTTAAGATAATTATTTTATTATAATATAATAATAATAATGAATTAATATAATTAAGTTAATATAATTAATTCTTTTAAATTACATTTTTCATATTTTTTGGAGTTTTATCCAATTAATTGATAAAAATGAATCGTTAATTGCAGCCCTAGATTTTAGTTTTTAGTATTTTATTTTTCATTTATTTAGACAAAGTAGTGTAGAAATTTAACACATGAAAATGATTATCAGCCAAACGTTTTTATACCAGTGCATCCCTAATATATTGTACAACTTTAGCACTTCAGTCCTACTTCAGTGTAGTAGCTACATCAGTGACTCTGCAATAATCAATAGTAGCTATTTAGCACACAGTTTCAGAGTGATGTCATTAATCAGTAATTAACCCAGTGTGTTCCTGCCAGAATTAATTAAATTGCACGAGCCCTTTACAAAGGCGTGCTGCATGTCATTATGTGGATGCAAAGAGTTGTTGTTTTCCTCTTCCACAGATGGAGCTGTCCAGGCCGAGGCCTCCTCAGCAATCCTGATGATTACACTCAACCAGGAGAGTGGCTTTAAATTACTGTGTTTACTGGCTGGGTTTTGCTCCATGGACCATGAGAACCCTCCTCTGAAAGATCCACTCACTGAGTTTAGTGCTATGGTGGAAGAGGGAAAAATAAAATGGTGGAAAGGCGAAAAAAAGAGGGAGAGATGTTCATGGCCTAACTGCTGAGCCTTGTAATTAAGTGGAGAAGTTGTCTGAGGACTAGGGATGTTGTTTGTTCCAGCTTTGGTCGGTAAAGAGGAAATTGCTGCAAGCCATGTTATGACCACTGAGAAGCATGTTATCTTCAGCCGCTTCTTGGCCGGCACCGATATCTCTGCTCTGTTTATATGTTAGAATTACATTTCAGTAAAACTGTCTTTTCCTTGTTGACTTTCTTTTAATATGTTTAAAAAAGTATGTCATCCTAATCGGAGACCTATGACATTGCTAGACGTTGAAACCATACAGAGACGGATTCTCGATGATTGCTGACATCTGTTTCGCTTCATGCGCACAACCTCTTTAGGATATTCAGGTTCTCTGTCCACATTTCTTGTTGTGTAGACAGATCAGAATATTTTTTAAAGACTGCACCTTAAATATGTGCACACATGACCTGTATGCTTACGAGGGAGTGTAGCATTATGATTAGACAGACAACCCCTTTCCTCTGGGATAGTAAAACTAAAACGTACTTCTGTGCACACACTGCATTCAAAAGTTTGGGCTCAAAGTGTTTTTTTTTTAAAGAAATGAATAATTTGATTCAGCAAAGACATTGTTACAAAATGTTTTTATTTCAAATCAATGGTGTTATTTTGAATTTTCTATTCATCAAAGAATCTTGCAGTATTGTGGTTTTGACAAAAATATTAAGCAGCACAACAGTTTTCAATATTGATCATAATAAATGTTTCTTGAGCAGCAAATCAGCATATGAAAATGATTTCTGAAGGATCATGTGACACTGAAGACTGGAGTAATGATGCTGAAAATAATAAATAAATTACAGAATAAATTAAATTAAAATATTACAATAGAAAACAGTTTTTAAATTGTAATAATATTTCACAATATTACTGTGTTTACTGTATTTTATATCAAATAAATAAAGCTTTGGTGAGCATAGTTTTTTGCATGTCTACTAAAAGTGTTAAAAGTATTAAACGTATTTTTTTTAATTATTAAGGCAGCTAAATATCTTCATGTATAAATACCTGTCTATACCATGTATTATGTGTACTGCATGTTTTGAAAATTAAGCAATTTGAGTAATTTTATTATTATTATTATTACTTTTTATATTGTATAAAGTCAAAACTAATTAAAAGTAAATATTTTCCAGATAATATTTTAAGTTCACTGTGCACTTTTTCATCATCCTCAATTAAAGAACTGTTGAATGTATAAACATTCATAATAAAAAAAAACTAGATTTCATTCCTGTTATACCTCTTACTTTTAAAAGGTCTATCAAAAGGAAATACACTTTAATCTGATTTCTGATCAGAAGAATGAAAAGGTAATACCAGATTCGGTAAATGTGTTAAAAATGATTACGTAATCATTGCATTATATATATATAATAATATATATATGTGTGTATATATATATATATATATATATACATATATATATATATATATACAGTATATATAT
>NW_015558695.1:1295629-1309643 GCF_001515605.1 Sinocyclocheilus anshuiensis | reverse complement strand
ATATATATATATACAGTATATATATATATATAGATATATATAAATACCTTGCTACGTGTACTGCGTTAGACTAACCGAGACTTGTCATTTGCTCTTACATATTGTTGCTCTTTTGTTAGTTTTGATTGCTTCTATTTTCCTCATTTGTAAGTCGCTTTGGATAAAAGTGTCTGCTAAATGACTAAATGTAATGTAAATGTAAATGTATAGTATGCAGTGCTGACAACCTTTGACTTTCTATTTTCAACATACTATCAATTGGGACATAGAAATATGTCATTCAGAAAGAAGACACTGGTTGGTGTATTACTGAAGCAATACTGACCAGGCCATATTTTTCCACATATACTTCATAAAGTGACAGCCACAGGAAGTCTTAATGGACTTCATTGTTTGTCCATGTCATAAACTGAAGCGTGTACACAGTGGTTTTCACTGTCAGGTGTTCAAGCACAAAAATGCTGTATAAAGGCATGCATAATTGCCTGTGTTAAGTGCATAAGCTAATGGTAAAGTGCCTGGCTAAGGTGCTAGCACAGCCGGTTGTGACTGCATTAGTGATGGGTGGACCCACTGCACTGACACCATGCAAAACAGCTAGACCTCCTCAGAAGGAGCCATTCACATCAGCCCAAGGTAAACTTTCACTCCGAACACCACAAATCTCTCTTTATTTCACTGTAGTTAGACCCAGTGATGGAAAAAGACAACAGTGTCCCAGCCATAGCTTGTTAAACATTACACACGGAGGCTCTGAGGGAACAAACAGGCCTTCTGGAGATGAAGGGTTGTTGGAAAACTGCTATGAATCTTATCCATTTATTTTTTAGCTCTGTTTCCAATATGCTTAAATGCTGTCATTACAGCATCAAGGTCCTCATGTGGTGAAAATGTAAAAACAACCATGCAGCTTATATATTTTTTCTGTTCTTAAAGGGATAGTTCACCATAAAATTAAAATTATGTCATTGTTCTAGAGTTGGGCAATATGACCAAAATCTTATATCATGATATGAGTAATTGTATTTCTTGGTAACAATGCTCTTAGGAACCTTAAGTGCAGCAGAAATTTTTTTGTAACCTTGGCCAGATCTGTGCTTTGCCACAATTCTGTCTCTGAGCTCTTCAGGCAGTTCCTTTGACCTCATGATTCTCATTTGCTCTGACATGCACTGTGAGCTGTAAGGTCTTATATAGACAGGTGTGTGGCTTTCCTAATCAAGTCCAATCAGTATAATCAAACACAGCTGGACTCAAATGAAGGTGTAGAACCATCTCAAGGATGATCAGAAGAAATGGACAGCACCTGAGTTAAATATATGAGTGTCACAGCAAAGGGTCTGAATACTTAGGACCATGTGATATTTCAGTTTTTCTTTTTTAATAAATCTGCAAAAATGTCAACGATTCTGTGTTTTTCTGTCAATATGGGGTGCTGTGTGTACATTAATGAGGAAAAAAAATTAACTTAAATGATTTTAGCAAATGGCTGCAATATAACAATGAGTGAAAAATTTAAGGGGGTCTGAATACTTTCCGTACCCACTGTATATATCAACATTTTTGATACCATAGAAATTTTATAATTCTTGTCACCAATGTCAATATCCCAAAAAACTAATACTAACCTAAATTAAAAGCAAAACTAAACTAAAACTCAAGCTCACTGATGACAAGTAAACAGTCAGCGATTAATAAGAATAAGAAACTAATTACAAGCAATGGGACAAAAAACTACAGTAGAACAAATAAATAAGAAATGCTACATACGTATAAAGTAATCAAATGAATAAAAACACTGCATATTTTTCCATTAAATATATTTCTTTTTAAAGTTACAAAAGTTATTTAGTCAAGAGGAGTGAGAAATATTTCTCTTTTATTGTTTGATTAACATGAATGATAGAGAGCAGGAATATTAGACTGCTGTAACTTTAAGAGCTGCCCGAAATCCAATATAGGCCTACTGTTATACATGTGTTTTCTTTCTCAGCTGTTTGCTTTCACTTAAAGGTGCAATAGGTGATTGTCTTCAGAAACATTTTTTGTTATGCTGGTTGAAAGTCTCTTCACATCCGGATAGCAATCATTAAGTTAAGTGGTCTAAATGTATTTATCTGTATTTATATATTCTGTGGAAGGCGTAGGACCAAAAAATGTTCGTCCAATCAAAACGCTCGGTCCGAGCATTTTAATTGGCTTTTCTACCTGCCTGTCAACATATGTATTTGCATACCTCTGTGCACCCGGTTTGTGCAGACAGGATACGTCATCAGCACGTTCGCGCACGCTGTGCAGACAGAGCGAGAATGGCAGACAAACATCAACAACCCAATCTTCCTTCCTGGTATAGTAATACTTTTACTAACTGTACTATAAAGTTTTCTTACAGGTGAATGACACATGATGTAGCCCAGCGGTTCCCTGCTCCCTACTCCCTGAGCAGGGGAAATCCTTTGAAGTTTACTTCACTTCAGAACAGTCATTCACGGATTTGCGCTGCGCAGCGTCTTCACACGCAGACGAAACTTACTAGAGAAGTGTGTAATAATATACCTCTCCAGCGGGTCCCTGCTCCCTACTCCCTGAGCAGGGGAAATCCTTTGAAGTTTACTTCACTTCAGAACAGTCATTCACGGATTTGCGCTGCGCAGCGTCTTCACACGCAGACGAAACTTACTAGAGAAGTGTGTAATAATATACCTCTGTAAATAAATGCGAGGACTAGAATTGGGAACCGCTGATGTAGCCTATTGTAGTAATGTTGTCTCTGGTATTCTGGTCTGTGAGTGTATATGTGTTCAGGGGGCGTGGCTTTGGACGGCGATTGCAGGGAGGGTTGGACGTTCGCTTTCAGTGCTATCAGGCTAAAGTTAGCATTTTCCAAGATCTCCTACTGCACCTTTAAGACCTAAATTTCTGTGTTTACGAGGTTACTTGCAAAGACGGGCATTTTGACACATACAAGAATATGTATTTCACTGTTTAAGGCCTACAAAGTGGCAAAAATATCTCCGTACAATACACTGTTTCAACGGCAACAACATAAACAATCATTACAGCGCATGCACGCTTTTGTGGCCCAAACTTAACTTCCGGTAGACTTCCACAAAGAATCAAGTCCCTCTAGAGTAGATTATCTCTAATAACAAGCAAAATATGTTTGCTATGTAAATCAGACGGGCTTATTGAAAATGCAAATTCATTCTCTGCCAGCAGGAGGTGCTTTTGGAGTGGCAGAGATAGAGGTTTCCCCGGTAACGGCTGTACACAAAGCAGCGCTGAGCTCACAAACGCTGCTTTATCAGGCATTACATGCAAGATGAATTGAGAATGACTTCGAAAATTTTCTAAAGACCGTCTATACTCCCACACTCTATGAGCACTGTCCTCATGTGTGCGCGCCTCTCTGACAGTCCTCAGAAACAGTCTCGCTCCTCAGAAACAGTCTCGCGGACAGCACACGCATATAGCGAAATGAGTTCTCTTTCTTTGCTGATTGTATTTCAACAGCTTAAAATCACTTGTTTTTAAACCACAATGCTTAAAAACCCATGCAAACGATACGTTTTCGTGACACAGCAATGTCATGTGAACGTGTAACCGCGATAGAGACGATAGTCCAAAAAACTGACAAATTTTTACCAGTTAAAATACCGTGTCTAACAGTATATCGCCACCCCTACATCATTCCCGGCTTGTGTGACTTTCTTTCTTCTGCAAACACAAGAGGTGAGCTTTTGATAAATATCCTGGTCACTCTTCAATCAAAATTATTCTTTTACACATCAGACTGAATTGGTTCAGTTTTTAACTGCCTTTGAAAAGGAAAGATTATCATTAAAAAATGACTTGAAATTTCATTCTTCTCATGGTTTTTCAGTCCTCACTCATTGTAATTGCATGAAATAGGCTTAATTTGTCTCACTTGAGTAAAAATCAGTTTCAGTTTTGGGTGAACTATTCCTTGGTGTGTTTTTGAGTATATGAGGTCAACCCTTCTCATGGTGAAGTTCCCTCACTGGCCGTCGCCCAGTGTATTGCCTCTAAAGGTCTGTGGTGTGTAGAAAAATGTTGATATCCCCACATCACTTCATCATTTTTCTTTTCATGCTTTCATACATGTCAGTTGGATTTATTGTCTAGTGTTCTCTCTTAAACCACAGTACGTCTATAAGAGCTAAAGCAGCACTTAGACTTCACACTATTCAACCATCCCTCCAGGGAGATACAGTGAGCTAGATGAGAGGAGACACAGGTAGGTTTTATGTTTAGCTGTCTTGAAACAGAATTTTGTGTAGCTTTCTTAAAACAGCAGAATTGTGTAGTCTGTGAGGAAACCAAATCGTGTTTACTAGGTAATGAGCTGATCTATTTAGCACAAAATATTTATACACTACCATTCAAAAGTCTGGGGTCAGTATTTGTTAATAAATACTTTTATTCAGCAAGGATGCATTCAGTTGTTCAAAAGTGATAGTAAAGACATTAATAATGATACAGAAGATTGCTAATAAATAACATTCTTCAATTCCACTATCCTAAAATCTCGAAACCCTAAAATGTATCAGTTTCCACAAATATTAAGCAGCACAACTGTTTTCAACATTGATAATAATAAGAAACAATTCTTAAGCATCAAATTAGCATATTAGAATGATTTCTGAAGGGTCATGTGACACTGAAGACGAGTAATGATGCTAACAATTTAACTACTAATTAAATTATATTCAAATACAAGAAAAGTCAGTTGAAACTGTAACAATATTTCACAATATTACAGTTTTTTTCAGAATAAACGTTTGTGTACAATATTGGAAAGCACTTTCTTGATATGGTAAGTTCTAATCTGATTGACTCATTTTTCACAGCTTCAGGAAATAATTGCTGTAATTTATTTTTCAGTCCACTGGGAAACAAGTTGATTACAATTTGTCTCCGACTAATACAATGAGCACTTCTGAAAATGAAATAATTGCTAGATTTAGCAAGAGTAGTGGCTTTTAGCTTATTCAAAGTTCTGTCTGAGGAACAAGTTAACGATATTTTGTTTAATTTTCCAAGTACAGTACAGCCGTTCACATTTTTCCCACACCAGTCTATTATTATGATAAAATTTCAGATAAACCCACCCTTAAACGTCAGACTGAAAGAAAACAAACTGTGGTTGATCAATTTACATGTTGGTCAGATGGTCTTAGTTCCTGTCCAAGTAGGCGTTTCTTGTCTTGAATAAGATGCAATGTGGATCAGACTGTATGCCATTTAATTAAAGCGCTTGCTAAACAAGACTACTAGATATGTGACTTAACTGCTGACAGCTTAGTAGTGCCTTTTTCAACATTTGTTGTATTTCTCTTGTGAATATAGCAGCCGTTCTTCTCTAAACCCTCTGAAATCCATTTAAAGTAGTGATCTCCTCCATTTGCTCTGCTCTGCAGGAGTCTGCTACTAGATTGGGCCATTGTTGATTTTGCTGTTGCTTTTGGCTCCCAGTGCAGTTACACTGTTTTGCCAGCTGTGTGCCGTCTTTTATTTTTGCTCCTAGCATCACGTGCTGGAGATTCAAGGAGGTGTTTTTTCAACGTGCCAGCAGTTGCTACAAACTGGCACGCATCAAGGAAATGAGCCATATTTCAGAAGAAAGACGTTTGATTAGCATCCATTTACTGCGTGTGAAATTCGGTCTTAATGCGTGAAAGTGTAAAATGATATGCTCGTTTTACAGTTACTGTTGAAATCTAAACCAGCTCTGAGTCAGAAACTGGCTTAATATGAGAAAACATTTAAACTGAAGCATCAAAAAAAGCGTATGTATCCATAAAGACATCAGAGCAGGAAGTTGTTTGCAGCTCTGTGTAAAATGTTTGAATAGTAAAAATTTTTTGGACTTTGAACTGTGTGCCTTTGTAGCTTCAGCTGTTTACACAGTTGAGTCACTGTGTGTACATTGAAAGGAACCACAACCTTAGACTGTTACACTCTGCCATTTGTCCTGCTCATGTTATAGCTACATAGAGGAGCACGTCAAAAGACTTGTGGAGGAATAACAAGTTTCCTTTGAATTTCTTTCTTTCTTTCTTTCTTGCCTGCTTGCCTGCTTGCTTGCTTTGCTTTCTATCATTGTTTCTTTTCTTCTTTTCCTCCATTTTCCTTTTTTTCTCCTTTCTGTTTTCCTTCCTCCTTTCCATCGGTTCTTTCTATTTTTCCTTCATTTCTTAATTTCAGTCCAGTAATTGTTTTTCTTTTGCTCCTTCCTTCCTTCCTTCCATTTCTTACCTTATGTTCCTTGATTTTCTGTTTTCTTTCTCAAATTTTCCTTTCCTTTATCTTTTCCTTTCCGTTCATTTCATTTCATTTCCTTTTCCTTTCTTCCTTCCTTCCTTCCTTTCTTTCTTTCTTTCTTTCTTTCTTTCTTTCTTTCTTTCTTTCTTGCTTGCTTGCTTGCTTGCTTGTTTTCTATTTTTCCTTCATTTCTTAATTTCAGTCCAGTAATTGTTTTTCTTTTGTTCCTTCCTTCCTTCCTTCCTTCCTTCCTTCCATTTCTTACCTTATGTTCCTTGATTTCCTGTTTTCTTTCTCAAATTTTCCTTTCCTTTATCTTTTCCTTTCCTTTCATTTCATGTCCTTTATCCTTTCCTATCCTTTCCTTTCCTCATTTAATCCATTTCATTTCTTTCTCTTAATGTTTCCTTTTCTTTCCTTCCTTCTTTCTTTCCTTTCTTTCTTCCTTTCTTCATTCCTTTTCTTTTCTTTTCTTTTCTTTCCTTTCCTCATTTAATCCATTTAATTTATTTCTTTCTTAATGTTTCTTTTTCTTTTCTTTCTTGCTTGCTTGCTTGTTGCTTGCTTGCTTTCTATCTTTCCTTCATTTCTTAATTTCAGACCTGTATTTGTTTCTTTCTTTTGTTCCTTCCTTCCATTTATTTCCTTGTTCCTTGATTTCCTTTGTTTCCTTTCTCCAATCTTTCCTTTCCTATCCTTTCCTTTCCTCATTTCATCCTTTCCTTCCTTCTTTAATTTCTTTCTTTTCTTTCCATTGTTGTTATTCGCATT
Organism: Sinocyclocheilus anshuiensis; assembly: GCF_001515605.1. Taxonomy (NCBI): domain Eukaryota; kingdom Metazoa; phylum Chordata; class Actinopteri; order Cypriniformes; family Cyprinidae; genus Sinocyclocheilus; species Sinocyclocheilus anshuiensis. The sequence goes on along the minus strand of NW_015558695.1, from coordinate 1,302,587 downwards.
TACGTCCTTCTTTCATCCTTCTTTTCCTCTTTTTCTATATAAAGTGTACTTGCCCCCAGTGTTGTGTTAGAAGGCAACTTTTGAGGCCGACATTCAGGTTAATGTTCCTCGGGGTGTTCAACTTAAAGGCTAAACCAAATGGATCATGTCCGTTTGACTGAGGAGGAGTGAGGAATTAGAAACCTGACAGGCCGCCTCCCTCGTTAAGGCATCCGGTCGTTTCCATGCAGAGCACATCCCAGAATTCACTTCCTCTCTGTCTTTTACTGCGGTCTCGGTCGGGGACGGGAGGAAAGGAGGGGGATCGTGGGATGACCGGCGGCTGAAGCGAGTGTGGGAGCGTCCGCTCTCTGTCTCCGACCTCATAGAGCGCTGTGCACTGAATATTAAACTTCAACCTCCATTGTACCAATGACTGTTTAGACTACTGTCAGGGAAATGCCAATTTCAGTTATTTTTATTTGTGTTATGCGTTTCATTTTTTTCCATACTGACAGATGGAATTGTTAGATTTTTATTGCCCTTGGCTAGAAGATGTTGTTCAAGGTCAATGCCAAGGAAGACTTTTAATAGAGCAGAACAGAATAATGGTCTGTTAATTCAGTGTCGGCCCTCATCAAAGCTCCGATAGATAAGCGGAGAATCTGCACTGCGATGGCATTCTTTATCAGGCTGTCTGGATCGGGCTCTCGCCATTGATTCTGCGGAGAACAGAGCATCTCTGTGTCTGTGGCCCAGCGGAGCTTGTCCTGCGAGTGACTCTGCTCATATTAATCATTTATGTGGTTCCCAGGTGTCTGGCCTGTTAACTGACTTGCCATGGCCACAGGGGAGAACCCCACTGCTTCCTTCCTCTGCACACTTCCATCCTTCAAAACCTCTCTGCTTCTCTTCTCACCTAATCTCTAGGGGCCACTCATGCCAGCTGAGGGTTTACGGCCTCGTTCTCCCACCCTCTGTCACGCTCTATCTCTTTCCATCCCTGATTTAGGAAAGATTGCGTCAATTAAGCTGACGGTGGGGTTCCTTAAGCCATTAGCCGTGTTGCTGGAAACCGTGTGCTGTCTATCTCCGCTCTGCTCCCTGTAGATTGAGGAAGCCACATGCTGCTGTCTGTACACTGTCTGGTTATTCATGTCGCAAGCTCTCTTATTAATCACATGGAAACACCAATGTTGTTGTTGTTGTTTTTTTAATTAGTCTGGATGAGTGTTCAGGATTTTATTTATATCAGCTCTGGTTTTATTTAGTCATCTTTACATAGTTCTACTTTAGAAACTGATGTGGTGATGGTAACATCATTGATGAAATCAAATGCTAATAATACAAGTTCTGCATGTAAGGGATGGGCGATATGGGCTTAAAAATATATCACAATATTTCTGGTATTTATTGCAATAACGATAATTCAGGGAATCTTGTTTCTTTAGAGAAAAGTATTATCTTTCATATTTTTACCCAAAGTTGTGAGCATTACTGGGTACACACGTAATGTATTGACTGTTTAATTCATACTGGAAGCCGGAGGGCGCCCTTGCGCAGAACCTCCACATATCCATAGCAGAATACTGACGACGCTCCAGGAAATCCCTAATGTGGACAAAGGTATCCAGTTATTGCTGAATAAAACGCACAACGGAGATAGAGACATTTTAACTGATGAAACTTTGACAATAAACATACAATTGCACAAAATATATGGTTTATCTGTGTGCTTCAAGCAATCTTGGGTATTTTTTTAATAAGAAAAGTATATTTAGAATGCAATGCTAATCGACATAGCCTTTATCACTGTATATAATACTATCATTCTGTAATATGAAACCACGTCTGGTCACAAAAAGAAGTTATTTCAAACATTCAGCTGTTATTAAGTTAATTTGGAGAAAAAGCATGTCAATAAATTATATCTTTGTTGGACAAAAGCTTTGTAAACAGGCTCATACACAGGCAAAACTGTATCGCACACATGCTACTGTAGTACATTTATTCAGACCGATTTTTTTGTGCACTGTACAGCCTTACCAAACCAGTTCCAGATTGTAAAAGGAGCTCCTCATTTAGCCATAAACTCCTCCTCAATTTCACGTCTGCCTTCCGCGATGTCGCTCCACACTGTCGCACACAGAAATATGTCAACAACTGAACTTTATAGTTATTATAGCGGGAAGGCTAATTCTTATCGTGGGGAGAATTTTTACCGGTATATCGCAAACGATAAGATATCACCCACCCCTACTGCATATGCTATTGTACTGTGATTTATTTGGTACAATGCAGAGAATGCATTGAAATATGTTTACTCTCATTACTATTGCTATTTTTGATCGTACTTGGTGTTAAAGATTACTTTTCAAAGCAAATCAGATTTTTCACCTAGTGGCGGTTAAACTAACACCAAAATTCTAGGGAGTCTCTAGGGACAAAAATGTAATTGAGATATTGGGTTCTTCTGACATGAGCCAGTAAATGGCTGGAATACACCATGTGTATGACTTTTAAAATCTGAAAAGTTACACTTTGTAAATGGTGTGTGTTCTAAAATTGGCTTAAAATATCAAACATGTTTAATATCCTCCTACTGTAAGAAGAAAACAAATCAGAGTCTGTATCTGACTGCCCAAAATCTGTTAAAGGGTTAGTTCACCCCAAAATGAAAAACCTGTCATTAATTACCCACCCTCATGTCGTTCAGACATCGGTGGCTCAACTTCAATTTTGCGAAGCTACGAGAATACTTTTTGTGCACAAAGAAAACAAAAATAGCATAATTTATTTAACAATTCTTCTCACCCGAGTTACGTCTTCTGCCATTTTGGAGAGTACCCAAGAATGTAATCAGTGTTGTTTACGTTAGGAGGGGAAAGCGCGTGCATGAACGTAATCGGCGTAATCAGCGTTGTTTACACTTAGGGTAAAGCATGTGTATGCATTGTGATACTCTCCAAAATGGCGGAAGACAGTAACTCGGGGGAGAAGAATTGTTGAATAACGAAGGTCTTACGGGTTTGGAACGACATGAGGGTGAGTAATTAATGACACAATTTTCATTTTGGGGTGAACTAACCCTTTAAAGGCACAATGTGTAATTTTCGCTGCTAGAGGGCGCGTATTCAAAATAAACGAAGAGACAAAGGTGTAGTTTGATGATGCCGTGACTGAGTGTGGAATCGTGTTCTAGTGGTTTTTGGATATTTTAATAAAAAAATCTTACATATTGTGCCTTTAACTGACTCTGACTTTCAGCAACTAGCATCGACTGGACCAGACTGCAAATTGCGACAAAAATCTGGGCAAAAGTCACATACTTTATTCCAGCCCTAAATAACCACCTAGCTACAACTTGGAATACCATAGCAACCACCTACAGTAGCAACATTCTAGAACCCACTCGGAACATCTTAAGGCTGGAATACACTATACGACTTTTGCCCCGATTTCCCCCCAATTTACCGTTTGTATAAGTCGATGCTAGTTGCCGAAAGTCAGAGCCAGTCAGCAGATTTGTGTTGACAGATTTTTGACTGATTTTTTAGCTTCAGATTCTGATATCATACATTTTTGATATTTTCAGCTGATTTTAGAACATATATTGTTTACAATTGTCAACCAAGGTGCACATTTCTGTGTGAGTTCGTTGTGATTGGAACGACTTTAAAGGGGTCATATGATGCTGCTAAAAAGAACATTATTTTGTGTATTTGGTGTAATGAAATGTGTTTATGCGGTTTAAAGTTAAAAAAACAAATTATTTTCCACATACTGTACATTATTGTTTCTCCTCTATGCCCCGCCTTTTTGAAACGCGGCGATTTTTACAAAGCTCATCGGTCTGAAAAAGCGAGGTGTGCTGTGATTGGCCAGCTATCCAGTGCGTTGTGATTGGCCGAATACCTCAAGCGTGAGACGGAAATGTTACGCCCCTCACATACTGTTGTATTCCCTCAGCGACCAGCACGGATCAGCTCTAGGCATGATGAAGCAGATATCGTCCTCTTTTGGAAGACCAAACAAAGTAGTTTTGCTTTCACAACGAAGCACACAGCGTCTTCAGGATATGGCGGCGGCAACAACAATACTACAGCGAGAATAAAAGTTAGGCCTTCTTTCTTTGCGTGAACATTTGGGCGGTGTTATGCAAATCTTACCCACAGAGCGACGTAGGTATGTTGGGGCATGTTAGAACGAGCCGTTTTAGGTAGGTGTGGCTGACTCTTAACTTTTATAAAGAATATCTCTTTGGATTTGAGACTTTAGTCTTTGCAACTTTACAGATCTTCTTTATGCACCAAGAGCTTGTAACACTCCAAAGAGAAAGGAAAAATTGAAATCGCATCATATGACCCCTTTAAAGTCTGGTGGTGTGTTATCCTCAGTCGTTTAGTGTATGATGGCCTGTTTTCCTCCGTGACTATTTACAAAGTCAGTAAGTGTATGATGCCAAGTGTTTTGAAATCTTTTAAGATTTTACAAGTCGTGTAGTGTATTCCAGCCCTTACCAACTCCCTATGATTAGAATGGTAACTTTTCCTTCAGAAAATCTAAAATTTTATTTTATTTTATTTTTTATTTTATTAGAGCCTTGCTTTTAGTCCTGATGCAAGTTAAACACTGAGTGACACGTGCAAAAATATAACTTTCTATTCGGTAAATCTGCCAGAATCTTGAAGCAGAGTTGAAGCCGAAGTTATGATCTGTATAGATTAATGAGCTTTTGGATGCAAATGTGATCCCCTCCTCATGTAAAATACATTTAATGATGATCAGATTTGTAATAATTATCAATAGCCCACTCTTAATGACTGTTTTTATCATTTATGTTTGTGATTAAAGGAAATACTGTAATTAATGTAGTAATCCAGAAATGTATTTATTTTCTGTGAGGAGCTGCTGATACTCTGACCTTCTCTTTCAATCTGGATATGCCTGTGATGTGAAACAGATCTAAGAGCAAGGTTAAAGGGTAACTAGCGCGCGTGGGCTGATACATTTTCAATTTTCTGGAATGACAGCCAGATGCAGATGCCCAAACGTGTGTCCTTTGTCCTGACTTTGAGGGCAGATGCGAGCGTCCTGGTGGACAGCGCCGTGGAGAGCTCTCGCTGAGAGATGAGGCATCTGCTGTGCTTTTCAGAGACCACTTCTTGTTCCTCAGCTCCAGTCTCCCTCTCTTTTCAGCCCAGGCGGAACTTGTCACCTCTTCACGTCCTCGCTTTCTTCCCCTTTTTCGCTGTGCCATCCCTCACACTGAGGAAACAAACAGACAGATGTCTTATTTTCTACCACCTGCAGAGCTCCACCCACCCATCGGGGTCGATCTTCCTGCCGACCCACGTTCATGCCCACAGTCAGTGACACTGGGGCTTTTCAACTTGGCAAGCGAACATCGATCAGCAGCGATTTCCTGTCAGCGATGGCTGAGAGGGCTGGAGACTGATCACTCGCAATTGTCTAATTGTGTGGCGTGGGATTGCGCGCATGCTTATTTGTGTGTTTCCATCCAAGTGAGTGAATGAAACCAAAGAGAAGGGATTTTATAAAGTGCTTGACAACTGTAGACCTCCCACTCCAAACGCTATGGCTTAGATTCTTCTCATTTGCAATCTGCCAGCAAGGACAATGTGTGTGTCCGGGGGTAGTCCATTGTCTTTCAAATGAAGCTGTCCCCCTTCCAAAACTGGAACAGAAGGTCATGAAAGCTCCCTCCGTCCTATGCTTGAAAAGCTCATTTGTGGGTGGACCTCTTTGTTGACGCAGATTCTGCTGATTGTAATGCAGGTCCAAAATTCACAGTCCCTCTACGCTGACCTTGTCCTAGACCGCCGTCGTCCTGTATTTGGAGTAATTCATCAACGGCGCCTACTCGCTCGCTCTGCGTGCTCATTAATATTAAAAATGATGAACTCATGTGGCATACGTGAGAGTCTTATCTGAACTAATAACTGGTATTGATTGCGATTCATATGTCGTCAGATTGTAATTCCCTTGTTTAAAGCGATCCATATGCGATAACAGATGCATGGCTGCGTTGGCAATATATGCTTATTTTCCCCCCAGGTTTTGCCCACTCAAAAATCAATCAGGAAAAAAATAGATTATTTTCACAGTGAGTGGCAGTGTCTGACTGTTTGTTTGGCTCCTTGCTTAACAACTGGCTTCAAATTGACTTCCCAGCCATTACTCCGGAGTCAATTTGAGTTGATTTGATCTTAATTCATTCAGGATGTGTGCTGGTGCAGCCCCTGGGCTGTTTTGGGGGGTTAGCATTGATTTTTATTGCTAAAACTTTGTTATTTTATTGTTACGGTGTTCGGTGTGAATTTATTACCAGGTTGGATTGGCAAAAATAGGATGAAGGGTATTAAAACAAAAGGCTGGTTGTGGTGAGCTGCATGGAAGACTGAAGCCTCTTTATGATTACTTCAGCATGGCTTCTCTGGCACTGGATCAAACAACACACAGGACAAATGGGTGAGAAACTATTGTCCACACTGGTGAGAACAGGGCAGTCATACCAGACCTGCTGCTGTAATTCAGCCAAAAAGATCTTTATTCTGCTGAGTGAATAAAAATGAGGGTTTATGGTTGATTGATAATGTATTTTGCTCATGATTTTTAAGATTAGGGGTTATTTCCAATTCAATATTTTGGTCACTTTATTTTAAGTTTCAAGGTGTTACCCAGTATTTATTAATCTTTGTTAACATTAGTTGCACCTGTTCATATTAGTTCATGATAACTCGTGTCCATTAAATAGTATTAACAGGTACATCTTTTTTTTTTTTTTATAATGTACCAGTAAAAACGGTTGAAATTAGCAATAACGGAGATCTTTAGTGTACTAAAAAAAAAAAATAGTTTAAGCCTTTGAGATTTATGCAGTTTAATTAAAGGGGTCATATGATGCGATTTCAAGTTTTCCTTTCTCTTTGGAGTGTTACAAGCTCTTGGTGCATAA